>NW_027258379.1:0-40000 GCF_045791955.1 Oncorhynchus clarkii lewisi
ATTAAACTGTCCCCTAGTTGTTCTAACATAGAGCATTCCATTCAGTTGATATTAAACTGTCCCCCTAGTTGTTCTAACATTGAGCCTTCCATTCAGTTGATATTAAACTGTCCCCCTAGTTGTTCTAACATAGAGCATTCCATTCAGTTGATATTAAACTGTCCCCCTAGTTGTTCTAACATTGAGCCTTCCATTCAGTTGATATTAAACTGTCCCCCTAGTTGTTCTAACATAGAGCCTTCCATTCAGTTGATATTAAACTGTCCCCCTAGTTGTTCTAACATTGAGCCTTCCATTCATAAACTGTCCCCTAGTTGTTCTAACATAGATCCTTCCATTCAGTTGATATTAAACTGTCCCCCTAGTTGTTCTAACATAGAGCCTTCCATTCAGTTGATATTAAACTGTCCCCCTAGATGTTCTAACATTGAGCCTTCCATTCAGTTGATATTAAACTGCCCCCCTAGTTGTTCTAACATTGAGCCTTCCATTCAGTTGATATTAAACTGTCCCCTAGTTGTTCTAACATAGATCCTTCCATTCAGTTGATATTAAACTGTCCCCCTAGTTGTTCTAACATAGAGCCTTCCATTCAGTTGATATTAAACTGTCCCCTAGTTGTTCTAACATAGATCCTTCCATTCAGTTGATATTAAACTGTCCCCCTAGTTGTTCTAACATTGAGCCTTCCATTCAGTTGATATTAAACTGTCCCCCTAGTTGTTCTAACATTGAGCCTTCCATTCAGTTGATATTAAACTGTCCCCTAGTTGTTCTAACATAGATCCTTCCATTCAGTTGATATTAAACTGTCCCCCTAGTTGTTCTAACATAGAGCCTTCCATTCAGTTGATATTAAACTGTCCCCTAGTTGTTCTAACATAGATCCTTCCATTCAGTTGATATTAAACTGTCCCCCTAGTTGTTCTAACATAGAGCCTTCCATTCAGTTGATATTAAACTGTCCCCCTAGTTGTTCTAACATAGATCCTTCCATTCAGTTGATATTAAACTGTCCCCTAGTTGTTCTAACATAGAGCCTTCCATTCAGTTGATATTAAACTGTCCCCCTAGTTGTTCTAACATAGAGCCTTCCATTCAGTTGATATTAAACTGTCCCCTAGTTGTTCTAACATAGAGCCTTCCATTCAGTTGATATTAAACTGTCCCCCTAGTTGTTCTAACATAGATCATTCCATTCAGTTGATATTAAACTGTCCCCCTAGTTGTTCTAACATAGATCCTTCCATTCAGTTGATATTAAACTGTCCCCCTAGTTGTTCTAACATAGATCCTTCCATTCAGTTGATATTAAACTGTCCCCCTAGTTGTTCTAACATAGAGCCTTCCATTCCATTAAACTGTCCCCCTAGATGTTCTAACATAGAGCCTTCCATTCAGTTGATATTAAACTGTCCCCCTAGTTGTTCTAACATAGAGCCTTCCATTCAGTTGATATTAAACTGTCCCCTAGTTGTTCTAACATAGATCCTTCCATTCAGTTGATATTAAACTGTCCCCCTAGTTGTTCTAACATAGATCCTTCCATTCAGTTGATATTAAACTGTCCCCTAGTTGTTCTAACATAGAGCCTTCCATTCAGTTGATATTAAACTGTCCCCCTAGTTGTTCTAACATAGAGCCTTCCATTCAGTTGATATTAAACTGTCCCCTAGTTGTTCTAACATAGAGCCTTCCATTCAGTTGATATTAAACTGTCCCCCTAGTTGTTCTAACATAGATCCTTCCATTCAGTTGATATTAAACTGTCCCCCTAGTTGTTCTAACATTGAGCCTTCCATTCAGTTGATATTAAACTGTCCCCCTAGTTGTTCTAACATTGAGCCTTCCATTCAGTTGATATTAAACTGTCCCCTAGTTGTTCTAACATAGATCCTTCCATTCAGTTGATATTAAACTGTCCCCCTAGTTGTTCTAACATAGAGCCTTCCATTCAGTTGATATTAAACTGTCCCCTAGTTGTTCTAACATAGAGCCTTCCATTCAGTTGATATTAAACTGTCCCCCTAGTTGTTCTAACATAGAGCCTTCCATTCAGTTGATATTAAACTGTCCCCCTAGTTGTTCTAACATAGATCCTTCCATTCAGTTGATATTAAACTGTCCCCTAGTTGTTCTAACATAGAGCCTTCCATTCAGTTGATATTAAACTGTCCCCCTAGTTGTTCTAACATAGAGCCTTCCATTCCATTAAACTGTCCCCCTAGTTGTTCTAACATAGAGCCTTCCATTACATTAAACTGTCCCCCTAGTTGTTCTAACATAGAGCCTTCCATTCAGTTGATATTAAACTGTCCCCCTAGTTGTTCTAACATAGATCCTTCCATTCAGTTGATATTAAACTGTCCCCCTAGTTGTTCTAACATAGATCCTTCCATTCCATTAAACTGTCCCCCTAGTTGTTCTAACATAGATCCTTCCATTCAGTTGATATTAAACTGTCCCCTAGTTGTTCTAACATAGAGCCTTCCATTCAGTTGATATTAAACTGTCCCCCTAGTTGTTCTAACATAGATCCTTCCATTCAGTTGATATTAAACTGTCCCCCTAGTTGTTCTAACATAGATCCTTCCATTCAGTTGATATTAAACTGTCCCCCTAGATGTTCTAACATAGAGCCTTCCATTCAGTTGATATTAAACTGTCCCCCTAGTTGTTCTAACATAGAGCCTTCCATTCCATTAAACTGTCCCCCTAGTTGTTCTAACATAGATCCTTCCATTCCATTAAACTGTCCCCCTAGTTGTTCTAACATAGAGCCTTCCATTCAGTTGATATTAAACTGTCCCCCTAGTTGTTCTAACATAGAGCCTTCCATTCAGTTGATATTAAACTGTCCCCTAGTTGTTCTAACATAGAGCCTTCCATTCAGTTGATATTAAACTGTCCCCCTAGTTGTTCTAACATTGAGCCTTCCATTCCATTAAACTGTCCCCCTAGTTGTTCTAACATAGATCCTTCCATTCAGTTGATATTAAACTGTCCCCTAGTTGTTCTAACATAGATCCTTCCATTCAGTTGATATTAAACTGTCCCCCTAGTTGTTCTAACATAGAGCCTTCCATTCCATTCCATTAAACCTGTCCTGTGTTCTGCAGTAGGAGTGTAAGGAGTTAATCATGACGGGTCATTTCAGGCTGACCCAGTGACCCGGTGGCCAGGAGGTCTGGAGCCCCGGGGCGGTGAGGGGCGCTGCTACTGGGGCTGAGAAGTGTGGCTCCTGCCTGGCGGCCTGGATGACTGGTTGGGGGTTGGGTCGGGGCCTGTGTGTGTGTGTGTGTGTGTGTGTGTGTGTGTGTGTGTGTGTGTGTGTGTGTGTGTGTGTGTGTGTGTGTTTGGCCACGCCTCAAGCCGTATAACCCAGCTCTCCCTCCTGTAATATTTCAGTTTGAACTGGGAGCTCTGGGAGGTCTGGAGGGAATCTGGTTCTGTCGCGGATCCTTCTTGATTGAGTATGGACCAGGGGAGGCCTGGGGTTTAGAGAGGAGGTAGTATGGTAGACCAGGAGAGGACTGGGGTTTAGAAAGGAGGTAGTATGGTAGACCAGGAGAGGACTGGGGTTTAGAGAGGAGGTAGTATGGTAGACCAGGAGAGGACTGGGGTTTAGAGAGGAGGTAGTATGGTAGACCAGGAGAGGACTGGGGTTTAGAGAGGGGGTAGTATGGTAGACCAGGGGAGGACTGGGGTTTAGAGAGGAGGTAGTATGGTAGACCATGAGAGGACTGGGGTTTAGAGAGAGGGGTAGTATGGTAGACCAGGAGAGGACTGGGGTTTAGAGAGGAGGTAGTATGGTAGACCAGGGGAGGACTGGGGTTTAGAGAGGAGGTAGTATGGTAGACCAGGGGAGGACTAGGGTTTAGAGAGGAGGTAGTATGGTAGACCAGGGGAGGACTGGGGTTTAGAGAGGAGGTAGTCTGGTAGACCAGGAGAGGACTGGACTGGGGTTTAGAGAGGAGGTAGTATGGTAGACCAGGAGAGGACTGGACTGGGGTTTAGAGAGGAGGTAGTATGGTAGACCAGGAGAGGACTGGGGTTTAGAGAGGAGGTAGTATGGTAGACCAGGGGAGGACTGGGGTTTAGAGAGGAGGTAGTATGGTAGACCAGGGGAGGACTGGGGTTTAGAGAGGAGGTAGTATGGTAGACCAGGGGAGGACTGGGGTTTAGAGAAGAGGTAGTATTGTAGACCAGGGGAGGACTGGGGTTTAGAGAGGGGGTAGGGTGGTACTGATAGCCCCAGGTAGACCAGGAGAGGACTGGGGTTTAGAGAGGAGGTAGTATGGTAGACCAGGAGAGGACTGGGGTTTAGAGAGGGGGTAGGGTGGTACTGATAGCCCCAGGTAGACCAGGAGAGGACTGGGGTTTAGAGAGGAGGTAGTATGATAGACCAGGGGAGGACTGGGATTTAGAGAGGAGGTAGTATGGTAGACCAGGGGAGGACTGGGGTTTAGAGAGGGGGTAGGGTGGTACTGATAGCCCCAGGTAGATCAGGAGAGGACTGGGGTTTAGAGAGGAGGTAGTATGGTAGACCAGGGGAGGGCTGGGGTTTAGAGAGGAGGTAGTATGGTAGACCAGGAGAGGACTGGGGTTTAGAGAGGAGGTAGTATGGTAGACCAGGGGAGGACTGGGGTTTAGAGAGGGGGTAGGGTGGTACTGATAGCCCCAGGTAGACCCATTTAAACAATCTGTTACTGTGTCAAACATCCAACAGAACAATTACTTTTATACTGAAAAACCATTTAACCGGATGGAAAAGTAGTTCCACTTCAAAGATGTAATAATTACAAACAAGGTTTTTGCATAAAAAGATGGGTGAATATTTCCACAAACATAAGAGAGTAAAGCAATTCTCTAAGGGCTAAATAGTGTATTTAAATGTATGGACAATTATATTCTGGAATTTACATTTATGAAGCCATTTGCATGGTTCTAACACAACTGCGTTGTCTTAACAGTCATAAATTGATTTAACATGTGTACATTATACGATAGGCGGTAGACACACATACCAACCCTGAGCAGAGACCAGTCGTCCTAAATATCAAGGACTGTTCCCTATGAGCACTCATTTCAATCATTCAAATCAAGCAGAGCAAACAAAGAGAGTGGTTGAAACAGTCAGGGCCATGCAAACAATAGCTACATCATCTGCATTAACTACATCTACGGGTGACTGAGATGCAACAGCCCTTCATTCACACAAACAGTGGATTCCCTCCTTTCTAGAAACCGACTGCTAACGAAGACGAAGTCTAACGCCGGGCTCTCACGTGAGAGGAAGAGGAACTGAACAGCCGCCACTAGTTAAAAATAGACCCGAGACAAAAGCAGAGGCAGCAAACTCACCAGGAACTCCCAACACGGTGCTATGTTTCCGGGGAGCAACAGCAGCAGTAGTAGTCCACAACAACAGAACAGCCCCTCTTTACTAGTTTGACCCCTGGTTAACGTCAGGGTCTCTCTCTCTCTCCCCCTTCTCTCTCTCTCTCTATTCTCCCTATTTCTCTCTCCTTCCCTCGTTCTCTCTTTCTCTGTCCAGCTCCAGTCCACAACAAAGCCCCATGCTGCTGCCTGCCTGACTGAGGCGGCATTAGAAACAGGAGGAGCTAGCTACTAGTGGCCCCTCCCTCTGTCCCTGTGAATGAACAGAGCAGAGCAGCAGAGAGCAGAACGGCTGATTTGCATCGCAGGGAAAGAGGAGGGGGGTGGATGAGGCTAGCAGGCGGAGGAGGAGGAGTGGGAGGGAGGGGTAAAGGGGGAAGGGTTTTATGCATGTGATCAAAGAGCTATATTGACAGTGCTCATCGGTCACCTGCCTGCCGTTCACTCTCCTCGCCAGGCCCCTGCCCAACTCTCTGAGGGGGTGAGGGGGGTTGAGAGGCGGGGTGCCTGGGGAGAGGGGTGGGGGTGGGGTGTAAAAGGTTCAAATGGATGAGAGGACCCCGATTGAGGAATGGGCACAAGAGGTCTCCTGTAGGCTGCATTAGAAGGCTCAGACAACCCTCCAGGAGAATGGGAGGACAGGGGAGAGAGGGTTCTCCCCGACTTGGAACCCAAAAAGAGGGGGGGGGGGGGTGATCCCTCATCCCTCTCTCCGTAACCCAAGCCTATTCAGACGTCCCTGGAGGACCTGGTGAAAGACGGCGTGGATAGGGGCAGGAAACAGTGGCAGGGAGCACGGAGCAGTAGCAGCCACGGCTTTAGATACCCTGTCTGTCTCAAATAACACCCTGTGCCCTTTATAGGGGCCCTGGTCTAAAGTAGTGCACTATATAGGGAATAGGGTGCCATTTGCCCTGGTCTAAAGTAGTGCACTATATAGGGATTGGGGTGTCATTTGCCCTGGTGTAAAGTAGTGCACTATAAAGGGAATAGGGTGCCATTCGCCCTGGTCTAAAGTAGTGCACTATAAAGGGAATAGGGTGCCATTCGCCCTGGTCTAAAGTAGTGCACTATAAAGGGAATAGGGTGCCATTCGCCCTGGTCTAAAGTAGTGCACTATAAAGGGAATAGGGTGCCATTCGCTCTGGTCTAAAGTAGTGCACTATAAAGGGAATAGGGTGCCATCTAGGAAGCAACCCTCCTGCTTCAGAAAGTCTCATTCTAATCTGACTGATCTGAGGCAAACAAAGACTGTTTCATCTCCAGAAAACAGGACCTCAATGCTGCTTATATGGTTATTTCACCATGGAGCCAGAGGAACGATCTGAGGGTTATTTACTTCAGGTTATAATAAAAACGATCAGAAATGGGGGTGTTGCTTGGCAGCCTGCCGGTGGGGTTAGGGTGTAGGACTGTCAACTACAGGAAATGGTTCCCCTAATAAATTCATAAATGGTCTGTTCTAAAAGTGTCCGATTAAAGAAGCTGTTGTTTTTCCCATCATGCATTACTAATGCTAGTGAGGTAGAACAGACACAACCAACCAAAGACAACAGATAGAAATCCCCTTCAGCACACTCCCTTAGTTGTTTCTTTACAAACACATAGTTAATGAAGAGGAATTATCATGTTACTTTAATTGATGTGGTAAATAAGAATGAAAGTGTGATCTACAGTGTTTGTTTTGAAAAAGCAACAGTTATTCCTCATTTACTGATGAAGAGCATGTGTGGCATTTTTATACAATGGGATTAAATGATTATTTTATGAATGAAAAAAATCTATTCACTACAATACTAAAATGACACTTTTCTTCTGTAATTGTCTTTCTCTACTCTAACAGTAGAACACCAAGACGTAAACTGTTTGGCTGCTAGTAATTTTTTATTTTTTAAACACCACGAAAACGGAATTTGATAAACTAATGTTTAATTGTATGACACAGACGCTAAAGTTCATTTCACCTCATGAAACTAAAGTTCAATTCACCTCATGAAACTAAAGTTCATTTGACTTTGATGAAAAAGTCAAAGTTGGCGACTCAAATCTAAACTACTTTTTATTTTTTTTATAAAATCTACAATAGAAAGAGTTAATGTTTAAGGAAAAAAATTAACTATATACCAGGATCAAAATTATAAAAAAAACATAGATATCTTTAATATTTATTATTTTCTGATTGCTAAAATAATTTAAATTGGAGACCCAAAACAGACTTTTGCTAATGAGGGAAATGAACACATTCCTAATTGTACATTAGTATGGGAAGGATTTAGTCTAGAAATGATTCTCTGATCAAACTGACAGCAGTGTTATAGGTTATAATAGACTGGGCTGAATGTACTTTCATAAGGTCATTGAATGACTTACTGTTTGAAGACTCTCACGTTCCTTCTCTTAACTAAAATAATGTTTATTTCATAATGGATAACATGTACACTTTCGTACATCCCTTAATCTGATTACTCAATCACTGTTAATTCAAAGTAAAAACTCAAATAGTGTACGAGATAACCACTGAAATGTAAAGGCAATATAATCAGTGGGCTGTTCTCTCCACTGTGTGTCCACCAGACTGCATGCTGTCTCAACAACCAGGGGGACGTTCAACAACAGAGAGGTGGGTAAAGTGTGAGGCCGCCCCTTCAACCACGCCCACACCCTCTCTACCCCCCACATCCCTCTGATGGCTCGTAACCGAGGCCGATCTTCTGCCAATTATCCCCTAATCAGACTCTGATTGGAAGGGAGATGGAGGAGAATAGGCCCCAGCCTGAGGATAGATCTCATGGTCTTGAAAAGCAGCTCAGGGAAGGACATGTTTTTCTCCATCTAAACTTCTGCATCAAATCAACAAGTTGCATTGATAACGTCTTATAAAAGATTCGTAATACAACTTGGTAGAAATGATGATCAAACCAAACAAACGTTTAACAGAACATAAAAATGGTAAAAAATATATGTTTGTAAGATGACTAAAAATGATAAAATGTTCATTACCTCTTTTAAAAGCAGCAATATGTCGCTTTTTGGGGACCCAACCAAATTCACATAGAAATGCTTTTATTTTGATCTTTCATTCTCATTGAAAGCAAGTCTAAGAAGCAGTAGATCTGCTCTATGCGCTCTATTTCTATGCTTCTCTTTAGACGTTACAATGATTCTACTCACAGCTGTTTAGACGTTACAATGATTCTACTCACAGCTCTTTAGAAGTTACAATGATTCTACTCACAGCTCTTTAGACGTTACAATGATTCTACTCACAGCTCTTTAGACGTTACAATGATTCTACTCACAGCTCTTTAGACGTTACAATGATTCTACTCACAGCTGTTTAGACGTTACAATGATTCTACTCACAGCTCTTTAGACGTTACAATGATTCTACTCACAGCTCTTTAGACGTTACAATGATTCTACTCACAGCTCTTTAGACGTTACAATGATTCTACTCACAGCTGTTTAGACGTTACAATGATTCTACTCACAGCTCTTTAGACGTTACAATGATTCTACTCACAGCTCTTTAGACGTTACAATGATTCTACTCACAGCTCTTTAGACGTTACAATGATTCTACTCACAGCTCTTTAGACGTTACAATGATTCTACTCACAGCTCTTTAGACGTTACAATGATTCTACTCACAGCTTTTTAGACGTTACAATGATTCTACTCACAGCTCTTTAGACGTTACAATGATTCTACTCACAGCTCTTTAGACGTTACAATGATTCTACTCACAGCTCTTTAGACGTTACAATGATTCTACTCACAGCTCTTTAGACGTTACAATGATTCTACTCACAGCTCTTTAGACGTTACAATGATTCTACTCACAGCTTTTTAGACGTTACAATGATTCTACTCACAGCTCTTTAGACGTTACAATGATTCTACTCACAGCTCTTTAGAAGTTACAATGATTCTACTCACAGCTCTTTAGAAGTTACAATGATTCTACTCACAACAATTTTAGCAACCAGGCATATTGCATCTTTAAAAAACATAGCAAAGAGATATACATTTGAAGCCTGATAAATACGTTTTTCAGTAAGAGAAATGTGAGCTGTTGGCCTGAACAGGGTGGTAGTAAACCCCCCCCTGACTGTTACTGATACTGAGATAGAGGAAGTGTGTGTTTCCTAACAGTTAAAGTTCTGCTGAGAGAAGAGATGCATCCATCTCCACGTCTTACTATATCCTCTCTACACCTACACCGTGGTACACACACACACACACACACACACACACACACACACACACACACACACACACACACACACACACACACACACACACACACACACACACACACACACACACACACACACACACACACACACACACACACACACACACACACACACACACACACACACACACACCACGAACAGACACACACACACACAATAAACACAGGAAGACAGTTGTAAACATGCCAGTGGCTCGGGGGAAGAGGACCAGATTGAGGCCAGTTTGAAAGACACATAACTACCACCATCAGTCACAGACCGTATCCCAAATGGCCCCCCTTTTCCCTTTATAGTGCACTCATTTTGACCAGGGCACTATATAGGGAATAGTGGGCTATTTGGGATACAAACCTCTGTCAGAAGTCTTATTGCTCCCCATATCAAGTCCCCTGTCGGAGCTGTAGAGCAGCATGGAGCTTTATAGCACAGGAGATCATGAAGCTGTACTGGGAGAGTTGTTTACACTCCCTGAGTAAAGTGATAGATAGAAGACTGCTGGATGTAGCCTAGAGGTTAGAGCGTTGGACTAGTAACCGGAAGGTTGCAAGTTCAAACCCCCGAGCTGACAAGATCTGTCGTTCTGCTCCTGAACAAGGCAGTTAACCCACTGTTCCTAGACCAGTTAACCCACTGTTCCTAGACCAGTTAACCCACTGTTCCTAGACCAGTTAACCCACTGTTCCTAGGCGGTCATTGAAAAAAAGAGTTTGTTCTTAACTGACTTGCCTAGTTAAATAAATAAAAAGTATGCTAAAACCTATCAAAACTACCATGCAGCACAGTAGCAGGGATGACAGGCCCTGGCTGGTAATCAGGCTCTATTAAATAAAAAGGCAAAACAACATTCTTCCTGCACTGAAAGAAAGTGTGTTTGAGCTGATATCCTTCACACACACATTTAAAATGATTGGCAGGTGAGTCAACGTTGTGTTAAACCCCTTTCATTGGTCATGGAATTAAGAGTCAATTACTTCTCTATTTTAGTTTGTTTGGTGTTAAGAACAAATTACTTCAAAATAACCAGAAATGATTTAAGAAATGGGTAGATTTCTGTGAAAAATGGGTCAAGTTGAGGAATTGAAGAAACCCAAGGGAAGTCTGTGTACAATAGATGAAATAAAGGCCTACTGATCATCAGCCTTACTAAGAGGGTTTACCAATCAGAGGGTTATTAAAAGCAACACACACCCTGTGGTATGCTGAGAAGGAACAATAATTGGTCACAGCTTGACATGAACAAATAGGTATGAACTATACAGCTACATGTTGTATTCTAGCATTAAGAATCAACACCAGCTGCTACTGTAAGACTTGATGAAGGATTAACCCTGTACTGCCAGCTGCTACTGTAAGACTTGATGAAAGATTAACCCTGTACTGCCAGCTGCTACTGTAAGACTTGATGAAGGATTAACCCTGTACTGCCAGCTGCTACTGTAAGACTTGATGAAGGATTAACCCTGTACTGCCAGCTGCTACTGTAAGACTTGATGAAGGATTAACCCTGTACTGCCAGCTGCTACTGTAAGACTTGATGAAGGATTAACCCTGTACTGCCAGCTGCTACTGTAAGACTTGATGAAGGACTAACCCTGTACTGCCAGCTGCTACTGTAAGACTTGATGAAGGACTAACCCTGTACTGCCAGCTGCTACTGTAAGACTTGATGAAGGACTAACCCTGTACTGCCAGCTGCTACTGTAAGACTTGATGAAGGATTAACCCTGTACTGCCAGCTGCTACTGTAAGACTTGATGAAGGATTAACCCTGTACTGCCAGCTGCTACTGTAAGACTTGATGAAGGATTAACCCTGTACTGCCAGCTGCTACTGTAAGACTTGATGAAGGATTAACCCTGTACTGCCAGCTGCTACTGTAAGACTTGATGAAGGATTAACCCTGTACTGCCAGCTGCTACTGTAAGACTTGATGAAGGATTAACCCTGTACTGCCAGCTGCTACTGTAAGACTTGATGAAGGATTAACCCTGTACTGCCAGCTGCTACTGTAAGACTTGATGAAGGATTAACCCTGTACTGCCAGCTGCTACTGTAAGACTTGATGAAGGATTAACCCTGTACTGCCAGATGCTACTGTAAGACTTGATGAAGGACTAACCCTGTACTGCCAGCTGCTACTGTAATACTTGATGAAGGATTAACCCTGTACTGCCAGCTGCTACTGTAAGACTTGATGAAGGATTAACTGCTACTGTAAGACTTGATGAAGGACTAACCCTGTACTGCCAGCTGCTACTGTAAGACTTGATGAAGGATTAACCCTGTACTGCCAGCTGCTACTGTAAGACTAACTGTACTGCCAGACTTGATGAAGGATTAACCCTGTACTGCCAGCTTCTACTGTAAGACTTGATGAAGGATTAACCCTGTACTGCCAGCTGCTACTGTAAGACTTGATGAACCCTGGACTTGATGAAGGATTAACCCTGTACTGCCAGCTGCTACTGTAAGACTTGATGAAGGATTAACCCTGTACTGCCAGCTGCTACTGTAAGACTTGATGAAGGATTAACCCTGTACTGCCAGCTGCTACTGTAAGACTTGATGAAGGATTAACCCTGTACTGCCAGCTGCTACTGTAAGACTTGATGAAGGATTAACCCTGTACTGCCAGCTGCTACTGTAAGACTTGATGAAGGATTAACCCTGTACTGCCAGCTGCTACTGTAAGACTTGATGAAGGATTAACCCTGTACTGCCAGCTGCTACTGTAAGACTTGATGAAGGATTAACCCTGTACTGCCAGCTGCTACTGTAAGACTTGATGAAGGATTAACCCTGTACTGCCAGCTGCTACTGTAAGACTTGATGAAGGACTAACCCTGTACTGCCAGCTGCTACTGTAAGACTTGATGAAGGACTAACCCTGTACTGCCAGCTGCTACTGTAAGACTTGATGAAGGACTAACCCTGTACTGCCAGCTGCTACTGTAAGACTTGATGAAGGACTAACCCTGTACTGCCAGCTGCTACTGTAAGACTTGATGAAGGACTAACCCTGTACTGCCAGATGCTACTGTAAGACTTGATGAAGGACTAACCCTGTACTGCCAGCTGCTACTGTAAGACTTGATGAAGGACTAACCCTGTACTGCCAGCTGCTACTGTAAGACTTGATGAAGGACTAACCCTGTACTGCCAGATGCTACTGTAAGACTTGATGAAGGACTAACCCTGTACTGCCAGATGCTACTGTAAGACTTGATGAAGGACTAACCCTGTACTGCCAGATGCTACTGTAAGACCTACTGTAAGGACTAACCCTGTACGTCACACCATCTGGTTGTTCATTACTACAAATATTTCAGACTATTTTTCGGGGGAAAGTTTTATGCTTTTTGATAATGTATTAATAATTGATTTAAAAAAAAAAAGACAGAATAGAACTTGAAACTAATGTTTAAGCCCAACAACAGATTAAGGGGAACGTAGTACAAAGAAGGACTCTTTTCATTCGAAAAATGAAAAGCTAGCTGCCATTGTCCTAAAGTTCACGGCCCTCTCTATCAGATTAGGCTAGAATGGAGCGTCTCTGTGTCCACTGCCGGTGAATGTCAGTGGATCTGTTGGCCAAAACATTGTCCAAGGCCATTTTACAGGTCTTTCATTGGTCATGATATTGCCCTGAGGCAAAAAGAAAATAACATTTCATTTTTTAAATAAATATAAAAACTAAGTGTTTGAAACCTGTCAAATATTCTCCTTTAGAGGTTCCTACACAAGTACATGTTTTTATTGTCTCTATTTAAACATGTAAAATAATGAAATGCATTGTACCCTTCACTCACACCATGCCCTCAGGTCGCTCTGCTTCCTGAAAGAAGGTCCCGCCCCCAATTGATACGTCATACCAACTTCTGCACCTCATTGGCTTGTTTACACACATGTCATCTCATATTGTCATGTGTATGGGGGTAAAAAGGTTGTGTGCAGTAGAGTGTTAAACAGATAACACATTAAGGAAGATGTTATGAATCTCACAATCACATATTTTCAATGATTTACTTGAATCAGAAAATGATCTTAAACTGTCAACAACAAAAAAACTAATACAAAAAAATGTAATACAAAACAATGAGATATATATAAATATCTTGGCTTTTTACAAGCAAACTAGACCCAAATGCTATGTGTGGAAGGACAATCCTGCTTCAACTGTACACCAGTGGAACACATTAAGGAATATTATTACCAGTGGAAAGGTACTAATTGTAGTAAACACGCAGGTTGTATTTTGGCCAAATATACATGAAATAACACAGGAAATAGTGGAAAACAGCCAGTGAAATTCTCGCAGATTTTCTCATCCAGCTCTGCTCATTCAGGCAGCTTCAGAAAGAAACCCTGGGCCAGCAGCATCCAGTGGTGACAGACAAACAGGCCAAAAGCCTCAGAAAGCAGGGCTCTGCTGTCCTCTAGTGGTGAGGTTGAGGTACTTACAGAAGTTGCCAGGAGGCTGGATGCTGTGCCTGGTCAGAGAACACCATCCTACAGGGAATATGTCTCTGGAGTCAAACTGGCACCAGTAGTCGAAGGCCCCTCTCCAGCCGTCAAACATCACAAAGATCTCATCACCTAAAAATAAAGATTACAATAACAAACAGTAAGACATAGCAGGAGATACATCAACCACACGACAAATAGGGAACAAAGGAACAATAGTGTTATAGTAAATAAAACACATTATAGAGTTACAGTTATAAAGTTGTCCTCCAAAGAAATGGGGTAAAGGTGGGTTAAATTTAAAAAAGATCTTGTCACCTTTGACCTCTCCGATGGTTGCCGGGCAGATCAGGTAGGGGTTCTTCTTGTCCACTGCTTCTAGCTTCATCCCAGGTTTAAAGAGGTTCTGGGAGGGCTTGGAGGGTTCCTACACACAGATAACTCTGTTAGTCCAGACCAGACAGATCTGTTTATATACACACACACAGAGAACTCTCTGTTAGTCCAGACCAGACAGATCTGTTTATATATATACACACACAGAGAACTCTCTGTTAGTCCAGACCAGACAGATCTGTTTATATATATATACACACACAGAGAACTCTGTTAGTCCAGACCAGACAGATCTGTTAGTCCAGACCAGACAGATCTGTTAGTCCAGACCAGACAGATCTGTTAGTCCAGACCAGACAGATCTGTTAGTCCAGACCAGACAGATCTGTTAGTCCAGACCAGACAGATCTGTTAGTCCAGACCAGACAGATCTGTTAGTCCAGACCAGACAGATCTGTTAGTCCAGACCAGACAGATCTGTTAGTCCAGAACAGACAGATCTATTTATATACACACACACGTAAATCATTGATACACTACAATCATTGATCAGTAAATCAATACACTACAGTACAGCTTTAAGGTCCAATGTGAAATGTTCCATTTTTCTTCCTTGACCTTTTTAAAAGCTGTGGCTGGTGCCATCTCTGCTCCAGTCAGGGTTCTCAGGAGGAACATAGGCCACGAGGAGGCGTTCATTCTGAAGCCTAAAGACAAATCAAAGAAGAAGTTCAAGATTTAGAATATATTGCTGCTTTATTGCTGATATAAGCAAGTGCAACACTTTATAATGTCTTATTAACATATGATATGTTATAATGTGTTATAATATGTTATAATGTGTTATAATGTGTTACACTATAATGTGTTATAATGTGTTACACTATAATGTGTTATAATATGTTATAATATGTTATAATGTGTTATAATGTGTTACACTATAATGTGTTATAATGTGTTATAATGTGTTATAATGTGTTATAATGTGTTATAATGTGTTACACTATAATGTGTTATAATGTGTTATAATGTGTTATAATGTGTTATAATGTGTTATAATGTGTTACGTTATAATAAACAAAAAAATAAACAAAGATCATTTGTAAAAATACAAATAACTTCACAGATCTTCATTGTAAAGGGTTTTAACAATGTTTCCCATGCTTGTTCAATGAACCATAAACAATTAATGAAGATGCACCTGTGGAACGGTCGTTAAGACACTAACAGCTTACAGACGGTAGGCAATTAAGGTCACAGTTATAAAAACTTAGGACACTAAAGAGGCCTTTCCACTGACTCTGAAAAACACCAAAAGAAAGATGCCCAGGGTCCCTTCTCATCTGTGTGAACGTGCCTTAGGCATGCTGCAAGGAGGCATGAGGACTGCAGATGTGGCCAGGGCAATAAATTGCAATGTCTGTACTGTGAGACGCCTAAGACAGCGCTACAGGGAGACAGGACGGACAGCTGATCGTCCTCACAGTGGCAGACCACGTGTAACATCACCTGCCCAGGATCGGTACATCCGAGCATCACACCTGCGGGACAGGTACAGGATGGCAACAACAACTGCCCAAGTTACACCAGGAATGCACAATCCCTCCATCAGTGCTCAGACAGTCCTCAATAGGCTGAGAGAGGCTGGACTGAGGCCTGTTGTAAGGCAAGTCCTCACCAGACATCACCGGCAACAAACCCACTGTCGCTGAACCAGACAGGACTGGCAAAAAGTGCTCTTCACTGATGAGTCGCGGTTTTGTCTCACCAGGGGTGACGGTCGGATTCACGTTTATCGTCGAAGGAATGAGCGTTACACCGAGGCCCGTACTCTGCTCGTTCTGTGCGTGATTTCCTGCAAGACAAGAATGTCAGTGTTCTGCCATGGTCAGCGAAGAGCCTGGATCTCAATCCCATTGAGCACGTCTGGGACCTGTTGGATCGGAGGGTGAGGGCTAGGGCCATTCCCCCCAGAAATGTCCGGGAAATTGCAGGTGCCTTGGTGGAAGAGTGGGGTAACATCTCACAGCAAGAACGGGCAAATCTGGTGCAGTCCATGAGGAGGAGATGCACTGCAGTACTTAATGCATCTGGTGGTCACTTTTGATTTTGACCTCCCCTTTGTTCAGGGGCACATTATTTCATTTCTGTTAGTCACATGTCTGTGGAACTTGTTCAGTTTATGTCTCAGTTGTTGAATCTTGTTATGTTCATACAAATATTTACATTTGCTGAAAATAAACGCAGTTGACAGTGAGAGGACGTTTCTTTTTTTGCTGAGTTTATGTTATGCTATAATGTGTTACACTATCATGCGTTGTGCTATAATATGCTATAATGTGCTATGTTATAATATGCTATAATGTGTTATAATATGCTATAATGTGTTATAATGTGTTATAATATGCTATAATGTGTTATAATATGCTATAATGTGTTATGCTATAATGTGTTATGTGTTATGCTATAATGTTATAATGTGTTATAATATGTTATAATGTGTTACGCTATAATATGTTATAATATGCTATAATATGTTATAATATGCTATAATATGTTATAATATGCTATAATATGTTATAATATGTTATAATATGTTATAATATGCTATAATGTGTTATAATGTGTTTGGTTATAATATGTTATAATGTGTTATAATGTGCTATAATGTGTTTGGTTATAATATGTTATAATATGTTATAATATGCTATAATATGTTATAATATGTTATAATGTGTTATAATATGCTATAATATGTTATAATATGCTATAATATGTTATAATATGTTATAATGTGTTATAATATGCTATAATATGTTATAATATGCTATAATGTGTTATAATGTGTTATAATGTGTTATAATGTGTTATATATAATATGCTATAATGTGTTATAATATGCTATAATGTGTTATAATATGCTATAATGTGTTATATATAATGTGTTATATAAAAAGCACACCCAGAGGAAATGATTTAGTGTAGAGGTGCTGACTAATGGTGAATAAACTGGAAGGTATGGAAACAAAGAGAGTCGCACCATCCATGTACAGCTGAAGTCAGAAGTTTACATACACTTAGGTTGGAGTCATTAAAACTAGTTTTTCAACCACTCCACAAATTTCGTGTTAACAAACTATAGCTTTGGCAAGTCGGTTAGCTGCTTTGTGCATTACACAAGTAATTTTTCCAACAATTGTTTACAGACACATTATTTCACTTGTAATTCACTGTATCACAATTCCAGTGGTTCAGAAGTTTATTAACACTAAGTTGACTGTGCCTTTAAACAGCTTAGAAAATTCCACAAAATGATGTCATGGCTTTAGAAGCTTCTGATAGGCTAATTGACATAATTTGAGTCAATTGGAGGTGTACCTGTGGATGTATTAACAGGCCTACATTCAAAACCAGTACCTCTTTGCTTGACATCCTTGGAAAATCAAAAGAAATCAGCCAAGATCTCAGAAAAACAATTGTAGACCTCCACATGCAAATCAATCCCAGAACAACAGCAAAGGACCTTGTGAAGATGCTGGAGGAAACAGGTACAAAAGTATCTATATCCACAGTAAAACGAGTCCTGTATCGACATAACCTGAAAGGCCGCTCAGCAAGGAAGAAGCCACTGCTCCAAAACCACCATAAAAAAGCCAGACTACGGTTTGCAACTGCTCATGTGGACAAAGATCGTACTTTTTGGAGAATCTTTGGTCTGAAGAAACAAAAATATAATTTTGGGCCATGATGACCATTGTTATGTTTGGAGGAAAAAGGGGGAGGCTTGCAAGCCGAAGAACACCATCCCAACTGTGAAGCACGGGGGTGGCAGCATCATGTTGTGGAGGTGCTTTGCTGCAGGAGGGACTGGTGCACTTCACAAAATAGATGGCATCATGAGGACGGAAAATTATGTGGATATCAAGACATCAGTTAAAACTTGGTCGCAAACGGGTCTTCCAAATGGACAATGACCCCAAGCATACTTCCAAAGTTGTGGCAAAATGGCTTAAGGACAACAAAGTCAAGGTATTGGAGTGGCCATCACAAAGCCCTGACCTCAATCCCATAGAACATTTGTGGCCAGAACTGAAAAAGCGTATGCGAGCAAGGAGGCCTACAAACCTGACTCAGTTACACCAGCTCTGTCAGGAGCAAGGAGGCCTACAAACCTGACTCAGTTACACCAGCTCTGTCAGGAGCAAGGAGGCCTACAAACCTGACTCAGTTACATCAGCTCTGTCAGGAGGAATGAGGCCTACAAACCTGACTCAGTTACACCAGCTCTGTCAAGGAGGAGGAAGCTCTGTGAGGCCTACAAACCTGACTCAGTTACACCAGCTCTGTCAGGAGGAATGAGGCCTACAAACCTGACTCAGTTACACCAGCTCTGTCAGGAGCAAGGAGGCCTACAAACCTGACTCAGTTACACCAGCCTGTCAGGAGCAAGGAGGCCTACAAACCTGACTCAGTTACACCAGCTCTGTCAGGAGCAAGGAGGCCTACAAACCTGACTCAGTTACACCAGCTCTGTCAGGAGCAAGGAGGCCTACAAACCTGACTCAGTTACACCAGCTCTGTCAGGAGGAATGGGCCAAAATTCACCCAACTTATTGTGGGAAGCTTGTGGAAGGCTACCCAAAACATTTGACCCAAGTTAAACAATTTAAAGGCAATGCTATCAAATACTAATTGAGTGTTTGTAAACTTCTGACACACTGGAAATGCGATGAAATAAATAAAAGCTGGAATAAATCATTCTCTCTACTATTATTCTGACATTTCAAGACAGGGAAGTTTTACTAGGATTAAATGTCAGGAATTGTGAAAAACTGAGTTTAAATGTATTTGGCTAAGGTGTATGTAAACTTCCAACTTCAACTGTATGTATAACCTCACAATAATTCATTTTTTACCCAATAAATGACTGGGAGATTATACATATAGAGTGTGCAACTCTTTGTTTTTATGTTATATTATAATATGCTATATGACATGTTATAATATGTTATAATATGTTATAATATGTTGTTATAATATGTTGTCATAATATGTTATAATATGCTATATGAGATGTTATAATGTGTTGTTATAATATGTTATAATATGCTATATGAGATGTTATAATATGTTATAATATGCTATATGAGATGTTATAATATGTTATAATATGCTATATATGTTATAATGTGTTATGTTATAATATGTTATGTTATAATATGCTATATGACATGTGTTATGTTATAATATGCTATATGACATGTTATAATATGTTATAATATGATATAATATGTTATGTTATTATATGTTATGTTATAATATGCTATATGACATGTGTTATGTTATAATATGTTATAATATGCTATATGACATGTTAATATGTTATAATATGATATAATATGTTATGTTATTATATGTTATGTTATAATATGTTATAATATGTTATAATATGTTGTTATAATATGCTATATGACATGTTACAATATGTTATGTTATAATATAATATGTTATAATGTGTTATAATATGTTATGTTATAATATGTTATAATATGTTATAATATGTTATGTTATGTTATAATCTGTTATAATGTGTTATAATATGTTATGTTATAATATAATATGTTATAATGTGTTATAATATGTTATGTTATAATATAATATGTTATAATATGTTATGTTATAATATAATATGTTATAATGTGTTATAATATGTTATGTTATAATATAATATGTTATAATATGTTATGTTATAATATAATATGTTATAATATGTAATAATATGTTATAATATGTTATAATATGCTATATGAGATGTTATAATATGTTATGTTATAATATGTTATGTTATAATATGTTATAATATGTTATTTTATAATATGTTATAATATGCTATATGAGATGTTATAATATGTTATGTTATAATATGCTATATGAGATGTTATAATGTGTTATAATATGCTATATAATATGTTATAATGTGTTATAATATGTTATGTTATAATATAATATGTTATAATGTGTTATAATATGTTATGTTATAATATAATATGTTATAATGTGTTATAATATGTTATAATATGTTATGTTATAATATGCTATATGACATGTTACAATATGTTATGTTATAATATAATATGTTATAATGTGTTATAATATGTTATGTTATAATATGTTATAATGTGTTATAATATGTTATAATATGTTATGTTATAATATAATATGTTATAATATGTTATAATATGTTATGTTATAATATAATATGTTATAATGTGTTATAATATGTTCGGTTATAATATAATATGTTATAATATGTTATGTTATAATATAATATGTTATAATATGTAATAATATGTTATAATATGTTATAATATGTTATAATGTGTTATATATAATATGTTATAATATGTTATGTTATAATATAATATGTTGTAATGTGTTAAAAGCGATAATATGTTATAACGTTATATGTTATTTCTATGTGGCACATTTCAGGATATAGTGCAGCCTTTACCCAGCAGGTCCCTATAGGCTGGATGTCTAATAAACTGTCATATCTCTCTATGTAGCCTTACCCAGAGGTGGCTGTAGCATGTCTCCTCTTCTCTCACAGACTGGATGTCTAATAAACTGTCATATCTCTCTATGTAGCCTTTCCTCTCATAGGCTATGTTATAAACTGTCATATCTCTCTATGTAGCCTTACCCAGAGGTGGCTGTAGCATGTTATGTTATCACAGGCTGGATGTTTATATATTATAAACTGTCATATCTCTCTATGTAGCCTTACCCAGAGGTGGCTGTAGCATGTCTCCTCTCCTCTCACAGGCTGGATGTCTAATAAACTGTCATATCTCTCTATGTAGCCTTACCCAGAGGTGGCTGTAGCATGTCTCCTCTCCTCTCACAGGTCCCTATAGGCTGGATGTCTGAGGAGTCCACCAGTCTCCAGAAATCGTTGGTGTTGTCACTCCCGTCCAGACGGAGACGCAGACGTGTCCCCATCATACCCATCACCGTGGCGATGCAGATGGACGTGTTGTTCCGAGGGTCGTGGGCTTCCAGCTTCATACCAGCCTTGAAGTCATTACTGGGAGGGAAACGGGACTGGGGGAGACAGGAGGGCAATGGATCAGTCAATAATGGAATGATCTGCTTATATGGGGCGGTAGACAGCCTAGTGGTTAAGAGTGTAGGGGCGGTAGGTAGCCTAGTGGTTAAGAGTGTAGGGGCGGTAGGCAGCCTAGTGGTTAAGAGTGTAGGGGTGGTAGGTAGCCTAGTGGTTAAGAGTGTAGGGGTGGTAGGTAGCCTAGTGGTTAAGAGTGTAGGGGCGGTAGGTAGCCTAGTGGTTAAGAGTGTTGGGGCGGTAGGTAGCCTAGTGGTTAAGAGTGTAGGGGCGGTAGGTAGCCTAGTGGTTAAGAGTGTAGGGGCGGTAGGTAGCCTAGTGGTTAAGAGTGTAGGGGCGGTAGGTAGCCTAGTGGTTAAGAGTGTAGGGGCGGTAGGTAGCCTAGTGGTTAAGAGTGTAGGGCAGGGCTAGTGGTTAAGAGGTAGCCTAGTGGTTAAGAGTGTAGGGGCGGTAGGTAGCCTAGTGGTTAAGAGTGTAGGGGCGGTAGGTAGCCTAGTGGTTAAGAGTGTAGGGGCGGTAGGTAGCCTAGTGGTTAAGAGTGTAGGGGCGGTAGGTAGCCTAGTGGTTAAGAGTGTAGGGCGGTAGGTAGCCTAGTGGTTAAGAGTGTAGGGGCGGTAGGTAGCCTAGTGGTTAAGAGTGTAGGGGCGGTAGGTAGCCTAGTGGTTAAGAGTGTAGGGGCGGTAGGTAGCCTAGTGGTTAAGAGTGTAGGGGCGGTAGGTAGCCTAGTGGTTAAGAGTGTAGGGGCGGTAGGCAGCCTAGTGGTTAAGAGTGTAGTGGCGGTAGACAGCCTAGTGGTTAAGAGTGTAGTGGCGGTAGGCAGCCTAGTGGTTAAGAGTGTAGGGGCGGTAGGTAGCCTAGTGGTTAAGAGTGTAAGAGTGTAGGGGCCTAGTGGTTAAGAGTGAGTGTAGGGGCGGTAGGTAGCCTAGTGGTTAAGAGTGTAGGGGCGGTAGGTAGCCTAAGAGTGTAGGTAGCCTAGTGGTTAAGAGTGTAGTAGGTAGCCTAGTGGTAGGTAGCTAGTGGTTAAGAGTGTAGGGGCGGTAGGTAGCCTAGTGGTTAAGAGTGTAGGGGCGGTAGGTAGCCTAGTGGTTAAGAGTGTAGGGGCGGTAGGTAGCCTAGTGGTTAAGAGGTAGGGGCGGTAGGTAGCCTAGTGGTTAAGAGTGTAGGTAGCCTAGTGGTTAAGAGTGTAGTGGCGGTAGGTAGCCTAGTGGTTAAGAGTGTAGGGGCGGTAGGTAGCCTAGTGGTTAAGAGTGTAGGGGCGGTAGGTAGCCTAGTGGTTAAGCCTAGGGGCGGTAGTAGGTAGCCTAGTGGTAGTAGGGGCGGTAGGTAGCCTAGTGGTTAAGAGTGTAGGGGCGGTAGCCTAGTGGTTAAGAGTGGTAGGTAGCCTAGTGGTTAAGAGTGTAGGGGCGGTAGGTAGCCTAGTGGTTAAGAGTGTTGGGGCGGTAGGTAGCCTAGTGGTTAAGAGTGTAGGGGCGGTAGGTAGTCTAGTGGTTAAGAGTGTAGGGGCGGTAGGTAGCCTAGTGGTTAAGAGTGTTAGGGGCGGTAGGTAGCCTAGTGGTTAAGAGTGTAGGGGCGGTAGGTAGCCTAGTGGTTAAGAGTGTAGGGGCAGTAGGTAGCCTTGTGGTTAAGAGTGTAGGGGCGGTAGGTAGCCTAGTGGTTAAGAGTGTAGGGGCGGTAGGTAGCCTAGTGGTTAAGAGTGTAGGGGCGGTAGGTAGCCTAGTGGTTAAGAGTGTAGGGGCGGTAGGTAGCCTAGTGGTTAAGAGTGTAGGGCGGCAGGTAGCCTAGTGGTTAAAAGTGTAGGGGAGGTAGGTAGCCTAGTGGTTAAGAGTGTAGGGCGGCAGGTAGCCTAGTGGTTAAGAGTGTAGGGCGGCAGGTAGCCTAGTGGTTAAGAGTGTAGCGCGGTAGGTAGCCTAGTGTTTAAGAGTGTAGGGGCGGTAGGTAGCCTAGTGGTTAAGAGTGTAGGGGCGGTAGGTAGCCTAGTGGTTAAGAGTGTAGGGGCGGCAGGTAGCCTAGTGGTTAAGAGTGTAGGGGCGGCAGGTAGCCTAGTGGTTAAGAGTGTAGGGGTGGTAGGTAGCCTAGTGGTTAAGAGTGTAGGGTGGCAGGTAGCCTAGTGGTTAAGAGTGTAGGGCGGTAGGTAGCCTAGTGGTTAAGAGTGTAGGGCGGTAGGTAGCCTAGTGGTTAAGAGTGTAGGGGCGGTAGGTAGCCTAGTGGTTAAGAGTGTAGGGGCGGTAGGTAGCCTAGTGGTTAAGAGTGTAGGGGCGGTAGGTAGCCTAGTGGTTAAGAGTGTTGGGCGGTAGGTAGCCTAGTGGTTAAGAGTGTAGGGGCGGTAGGTAGCCTAGTGGTTAAGAGTGTAGGGGCGGTAGGTAGCCTAGTGGTTAAGAGTGTAGGGGCGGTAGGTAGCCTAGTGGTTAAGAGTGTAGGGGCGGTAGGTAGCCTAGTGGTTAAGAGTGTAGGGGCGGTAGGTAGCCTAGTGGTTAAGAGTGTAGGGGCGGTAGGTAGCCTAGTGGTTAAGAGTGTAGGGGCGGTAGGTAGCCTAGTAAGAGTGTAGGGGCGGTAGGTAGCCTAGTGGTTAAGAGTGGGGGGGAGGTAGCCTAGTGGTTAAGAGTGTAGGGGCGGTAGGTAGCCTAGTGGTTAAGAGTGTAGGGGCGGTAGGTAGCCTAGTGGTTAAGAGTGTAGGGGCGGTAGGTAGCCTAGTAAGAGTAGGTAGCCTAGTGGTTAAGAGTGTAGGGGCGGTAGGTAGCCTAGTGGTTAAGAGTGTAGGGGCGGTAGGTAGCCTAGTGGTTAAGAGTGTCGGGGCGGTAGGTAGCCTAGTGGTAAGAGCGTTGGGCGGTAGGTAGCCTAGTGGTTAAGAGCGTTGGGCGGTAGGTAGCCTAGTGGTTAAGAGTGTAGGGGCGGTAGATAGCCTAGTGGTTAAGAGTGTAGGGGCGGTAGGTAGCCTAGTGGTTAAGAGTGTAGGGGCGGTAGGTAGCCTAGTGGTTAAGAGTGTAGGGGCGGTAGGTAGCCTAGTGGTTAAGAGTGTAGGGGCGGTAGGTAGCCTAGTGGTTAAGAGTGTAGGGGCGGTAGGTAGCCTAGTGGTTAAGAGCGTAGGGGCGGTAGGTAGCCTAGTGGTTAAGAGCGTTGGGCCAGTAACTGGAAGAAAAAAAGATCTGTCATTCTGCCCCTGAACAAGGAAGTTAACCCACTGTTCCCCGGCCGCCAAAGACGTGGATGGGGATTAAGGTCGGCCCTCCGCTCCTCTCTGATTCAGAGGGGTTGGGTTAAATGCGGAAGACACGTTTCAGTTGAATGCATTCAGTTGTACAACTGACTAGGTATCCCCCTTTCCCTATCTAAACCTAATGTTATGTAAGGCAGAGTTTTATCTAAACCTAATGTTATGCTAATGTTACCAAATTGTTGACACCTTTTCTAATCCTCTCAGATCTAGGAATGCATGGGGGGGGGGGGGGGGGGGTTGATCTGGGACTGGACACAAGTCAAAAAGCACTTCCTAAAGCAGCCCTTAGTGTTGTAGTTACTAGGTCATATCTACCTGTCTGAAACAGCTGGGAGAAGCGGCTGTGGATGACGTTTCCTTAAGGTACTCCTCCCAACTGAAGGGTTCTGGCAAAACAAAAGGGCATAGTTCATCCTATCTGACAGTCGTAGGTTACACTACATTGTGACAGAGAAGAACATTGCAGGAGACGTATCTGACAGTCGTAGGTTACGCTACATTGTGACAGAGAAGAACATTGCAGGAGACGTATCTGACAGTCGTAGGTTACGCTACATTGTGACAGAGAAGAACATTGCAGGAGACGTATCTGACAGTCGTAGGTTACACTACATTGTGACAGAGAAGAACATTGCAGGAGACGTATCTGACAGTCGTAGGTTACACTACATTGTGACAGAGAAGAACATTGCAGGAGACGTATCTGACAGTCGTAGGTTACACTACATTGTGACAGAGAAGAACATTGCAGGAAACGTGTTTAATACCATTAGATTTATCCAGAGAGGGGGGACCGGTTCCCGGAGAGGGGTTACTTCTCTCAGGTTTCTCCCTCCTCTCTTCTTTTGGCTCTGAAAAGGAGACAATTCAACCTCTTATGAATACACTTTAGAGTAGAATAGAAAATAATAGAACCAATCCAACACAAAGCATTAAAAAAAGATGTTGACCTTTCTGAGGTGTTCGGCCCATTGTGACCGATGGTACCACCAGGTGCCAGGTGAGGAGACCACAGACTGGTCAATGTGCCACTACCGACGCGGTGCTGAGCTCCTAGAGCAGATACACAGAGAGAGACATGTATTTGTTAACCTGTATTTAACCAGGAAATCCCAATGCATTCTTTTTTCTTAACTTTTATTTAACCAGGAAGTTCCATTGAGGTCAAGATACCTTTTTAAAACAAGGGAGACAAGTAGAGTGAGGCGGGGCCCCTCGTTCTAGGTTGGTACAGCAGGCAAAAAAATCTATATCCACAGCTTGTTTCCGCAAGAGTACACACAAAGAAAAATCTATTGGAGAAATATCTAACAGCAATGACTGAAATGGAGGGGAATTTTTGATCATCTTCATTGTCACAGCAACTAAAGCAGCAGAAGCTGGGAACAGGACACAGAAGGAAATGGATCAGCGTTAAATCACCACGAACGCATTCTGAGGGAATGAAAACCATAAGTGGATTTCATCACTGACAGACAGTGTAATAATTGACTGGGCCTCCGGAACATGCAGGCTTCTGAAGATCAAAGAGTATTTGGAGAAGTGATGAGGTCACAGCTGTCATGGCTGTAGACGGTACAGTAATACATGCCGTGTAGCAGACACTTTTATCCACAGTACAGTAAGACTGGAGTCCACGCTCTTGTACCAGCCCATACAGATGAGTTAGGACACCTTGAACAACTTCTACCCACATGAAAGGTGCGGCTTTTAGTCACATCCAAAGTAGTGAAAAGGAGGCAGACAAAAGGAAGATCCGTTCAATGTACAGAAAAAAACAGACATAACCTTTCTACAAATAACATGACCCAGGCTGAACACTGTAGCCCCCAGACAGACAGAGTAATAACATGACCCAGGCTGAAGACTGAAGCCTCCAGACAGAAAGAATAATAACATGACCCAGACAGACAGACAGAATAATAACATGACCCAGGCTGAAGACTGTAGCACCCAGACAGACAGAATAATAACATGACCCAGGCTGAACACTGTAGCCCCCAGACAGACAGAATAATAACATGACCCCGACAGACAGACAGAATAATAACATGACCCAGGCTGAAGACTGTAGCACCCAGACAGACAGAATAATAACATGACCCAGGCTGAAGACTGTAGCACCCAGACAGACAGAATAATAACATGACTCAGGCTGAAGACTGAAGCCCCCCAGACAGACAGAATAATAACATGACCAAGGCTGAAGACTGAAGCCCCCAGACAGACAGAATAATAACATGACCCAGACAGACAGACAGAATAATAACATGACCCAGGCTGAACACTGAAGCCTCCAGACAGACAGAATAATAACATGACCCAGGCTGAAGACTGAAGCCCCCAGACAGACAGAATAATAACATGACCCAGGCTGAAAACTGAAGCCCCAGACAGACAGAATAATAACATGACCCAGGCTGAACACTGAAGCCCCCAGACAGACAGAATAATAACATGACCCAGGCTGAACACTGAAGCCCCCAGACAGACAGAATAATAACATGACCCAGGCTGAACACTGAAGCCCCCAGACAGACAGAATAATAACATGACCCAGGCTGAACACTGAAGCCCCCAGACAGACAGAATAATAACATGACCCAGGCTGAACACTGAAGCCCCCAGACAGACAGAATAATAACATGACCCAGGCTGAACACTGAAGCCCCCAGACAGACAGAATAATAACATGACCCAGGCTGAACACTGAAGCCCCCAGACAGACAGAATAATAACATGACCCAGGCTGAACACTGAAGCCCCCAGACAGACAGAATAATAACATGACCCAGGCTGAACACTGAAGCCCCCAGACAGACAGAATAATAACATGACCCAGGCTGAACACTGAAGCCCCCAGACAGACAGAATAATAACATGACCCAGGCTGAACACTGAAGCCCCCAGACAGACAGAATAATAACATGACCCAGGCTGAACACTGAAGCCCCCAGACAGACAGAATAATATCATGACCCAGGCTGAAGACTGAAGCCCCCAGACAGACAGAATAATAACATGACCCAGGCTGAACACTGAAGCCCCCAGACAGACAGAATAATAACATGACCCAGGCTGAACACTGAAGCCCCCAGACAGACAGAATAATAACATGACCCAGGCTGAACACTGAAGCCCCCAGACAGACAGAATAATAACATGACCCAGGCTGAAGACTGAAGCCCCCAGACAGACAGAATAATAACATGACCCAGGCTGAAGACTGTAGCCCCCAGACAGACAGAATAATAACATGACCCAGGCTGAACACTGAAGCCCCCAGACAGACAGAATAATAACATGACCCAGGCTGAACACTGAAGCCCCCAGACAGACAGAATAATATCATGACCCAGGCTGAAGACTGAACCCCCCAGACAGACAGAATAATAACATGACCCAGGCTGAAGACTGAAGCCCCAGACAGACAGAATAATAACATGACCCAGGCTGAACACTGAAGCCTCCAGACAGACAGAATAATAACATGACCCAGGCTGAAGACTGAAGCCCCCCAGACAGACAGAATAATAACATGACCCAGGCTGAACACTGAAGCCCCCCAGACAGACAGAATAATAACATGACCCAGGCTGAACACTGAAGCCCCCAGACAGACAGAATAATAACTGATGTTGTCTAACAATAAGAACCTGTTCGAAATGTAGTGCACATGCACATCCAATCAAATCATTCTCCCAGTGCAAGTTACAAAACAATAGCACATAGGCAGGAAAGGAAATGTGCCCACAGAGCCAACTGGATAAGTCTGTTTTTAGGTAGGTAACAATGAGCAATGGAGCCTAGACCACTCTGGTTCTACGGATATCTTACATTGTCAAGATGAAACCAATCACCAAAGAGGACGCTCAAGGTGAGAAAACATCCATCTAACCAGTGAAGTCCCAATGAAATCCATGTGATGGAAAAAGATGAAGAAATTCTCTCTCTATCAACATCTCTCCTGAGCCAACAAAAATGTCAGGTTTAGGTTTTGCAGTGTAACAGCTCTCTGTCCCTCTCCCCAGCCCCTCTCTTCCCAGCCCCCTCTCTCTCTCTCTCTCTCTCGCTCCCTTCCTTCCTCCCTCCCCTTCTTAGATGTGGATCTCATTGAGCTTGCCCCAGCCATAAAGATTCCTAGCCTCCGTAAAAGGCCATTAAGCCATGTACATCTGGGGGAGTCTGTCTGGGGGAGTCAAGAACTCTAACATGAAAAGGATTCCAGAACCTCTCATTAACAGACAGACGATGTGTGTCTGCTCACTGGTCGAGGCCGCGTTCCATTCAGGAGGGCCTCGCCCCCAGGACAGAAAGGAGTGGAGATGTCCCCACTTAACAACAGGAGAGGAAGTGCTAGTGTTTTAGTTAGGCCTGGTTCCTTATTACTAGAGGAGGGCAATTCCACAATAACGGAATTACACTTTGACTCCAACTTTTCACTTGAAAATGAAACAGACTTATGGTAAAATCTCCCTCAGTTTTTTATGCGACCATGTTTTCCAAAACTCTTAAATATCTGCTCCGAATTAAGATTCAAAGATGTCTGCAGAAAGAATGGGGTGTCAGCTATGCCTATGACATCACATCTTGAGTAAAAAAAAATAAAAAGTTGGTTGTTGAACTACAGTAGGTGAAGTGGATTTACATCTGTTAACAGAATTTTGGTAAGGTCCCTGGTAATTCCCAGCCCTAGTAGGTAGGTATCAGTAAGGAGAGATGGAATTAACTGGAGAGAGAGAGAGAAATGCTATATTGGTCTTCACTGTCTTGCTTTGACCACCAGATGGCAGAAGAGAGTAATGAGCTTAACAACAGTATGCCAGAGGAAGGAATGACATTAGCAGGTGTCAACTGTTTAGTGACTACTAGGATTTACCATTGTAGCCAATTCAATTGCAGTAATTCCGTTACAGATTTTTTTGGTAATTCCGTTGTGAACTTTTATCTTAAAAGATGTGGGTTTTTGGTAACGGAATTAGAACCCACTGGGCAAAAGTTGGTTTCCTCAACATTGTTCACGTCATTTTTTAAAACGTTATAATTAAGTGATGACATTGAATCAGCGTGGAAAACTGATTAGATCTGCAAAAAGTTACCACCATTTTGTTTTTTTACCCAACTTTGAACCTACATTTTTAGTTGAATTCATGTTAGTTGACAACTCAACCAAATGTAAATCAAAACTAGATCTTCCCAGTGGGAAGGGCACAAGGCAATGTTTCGTAAATGTACAGAAGGCAAGTCTCCAAAACTAAATCTAGGTGTTGATATTAGTTGGCAGGGGCCTTTACTTCCACATGACTGTGTTTTGATGTATTTCCAATACTTCTTTGGACTTTTCCTGATAGATGTTTTCTAAGACCTTTTTCCATCTGTTTGACCAGAAATCAAAGCCTTTGATTATTACACATTTATAGGATGGAAAATGGTTGAAGAATGTATATATGCCTTAATTAAAATAAAATATATATAGACTCTTAGCTTTCATTTGACATGCTACTATGAACTTCACATGTTGGCGCTCATGGGTCATTTTTAAAATGGAAATGCCCAGGAGGAGATCACCGACCTGTTCCTAAACCAAAATAATATATATAGTAATATCTGTGTGTAATGTCCATGCATCTTGGAAGGTCAGAGAGAGCATCTGACACTGTTCCTTAGCTTGGGGGGGGACCACAATAATAATACCATACTAAATAATTCTGACAATAATAATACCATACTAAATAATACTGATAATAATAATACCATACTAAATAATACTGACAATAATAATACCATACTAAATAATACTGATAATAATAATACCATACTAAATAATACTGACAATAATAATACCATACTAAATAATACTGACAATAATAATACCATACTAAATAATACTGATAATAATAATACCATACTAAATAATACTGATAATAATAATACCATACTGAATAATACTGACAATAATAATACCATACTAAATAATACTGACAATAATAATACCTAAATATACTGACAATAATAACACCATACTACTACTGAAATTAATAATACCATACTGAATAATACTGACAACAATAATACCATACTGAATAATACTGACAATAATAATACCATACTAAATAATACTGACAATAATAATACCATATTAAATAATAATACCATACTAAATAATAATACCATACTCAATAATACTGACAATAATAATACCATACTGAATAATACTGATAATAATAATACCATACTAAATAATACTGACAATAATAATACCATACTAAATAATACTGTCAATAATAATACCATACTAAATAATACTGACAATAATAATACCATATTAAATAATACCATACTAAATAATACTGACAATAATAATACCATATTAAATAATAATACCATACTAAATAATAATACCATACTCAATAATACTGACAATAATAATACCATACTGAATAATACTGACAATAATAATACCATACTGAATAATACTGATAATAATAATACCATACTAAATAATACTGATAATAATAATACCATACTAAATAATACTGATAATAATAATACCATACTAAATAATACTGACAATAATAATACCATACTAAATAATACTGATAATAATAATACCATACTAAATAATACTGACAATAATAATACCATACTAAATAATACTGACACTTTAATAACATCCTATTAAAAGGTTATAATGTATAAAGGGATGGCTATACCAGTAGTCCATCATAAACAGTACAGTACTGATATACACTTCTTTCATTTAGTAGATTAATAATATGACAAACACCACTAAGGGATTATTATTCTATTGTTCAGTTTTTGTTGTCATGGGAAGGAAATGTTCTATTTTTACTAACCTGTAACATAGGGTTTCTTAAACTATGGGTAGGGTCCCAAAGGGGGCCCTGGGAATGTCAGGGGTGAGTCATGAGAATACAGTGCCTTGCAAAAGTATTCATCCCCTGTAAGGGTCGTGTGTGTAGCTGGTGTAGAGAGTCAGGCGCAGGACAGCAAATATGAGTAGTCAACGTACTTTTACTCAAAATGACAAATGTACTAAATAACATTACGAGCACACAATGACGGACCGAAAATACAATAAACAATCACTCACAAATACAACATGGGGAACAGAGGGTTAAATAATAAACAAGTAATTGGTTGAGTGAAGCCAGGTGTGATAAGACAAAGACAGAACAAATGGAAAATGAAAAGTGGATCGGCGATGGCTAGAAAGCCGGTGACGTCGACCGCCGAACGCCGACCGAACAAGGAGAGGGACCGACTTCGGCGGAAGTCGTGACAACCCCCTTGGTATTTTTCCTATTTAGTTTGCTTTACAACCTGTAATTTAAATGGATTTTAATTTGGATTTCATGTAATAGACATGCACAAAATAGTCCAAATTGTTAAAGTATTTTTTTTTTAAATAGTTTGTTTAAAAAAAATGTAAAAAATGAAAAACAGAAAAGTGGTGTGTGCATATGTATTCACCCACTTTACTATGAAGCCCCTAAATAAGATCTGGTGCAACCAATTACATGGTCAACTGGTCAGAATTTAAGGAATGATGGATGGTGCTAAATACAGGGAAATTGTTGAGAGAAACCTGTTTCAGTCTTCCAGAGATTTGAGACTGGGATGGAGGTTCACCTTCCAGCAGGACAATGAACCTAAGCATACTGCTAAAGCAACAGTCGAATGGTTTAGGGGGAAACATTTAAATGTCTTGGAATGGCCTAGTCAAAGCCCAGACCTCAATCCAATTGAGAATCTGTGGTATGACTTAAAGATCGCTGTACACCAGCGGAACCCATCCAACTTGAAGGTGCTGGAGCAGTTTTGTCTTGAAGAATGGGCAAAAATCCCAGTGGTTAGATGTGCCAAGCGTATAGAGACATACCTCAAGAGACTTGCAGCTGTAATTGCTGCAAAAGGTGGCTCTACAAAGTATTGACGTTGGGGGGAGGGGGGGGGTGAATAGTTATGCACCCTTAAGTTCTGTTTTTTGTCTTATTTCTTGTTTGTTTCACAATAAAAAAAATATTTTGAATCTACAAAGTAGTAGGCATGTTGTTTTAATCAAATGTTTCAAAAATCCATTTTAATTCCAGGTTGTAAGGCAACAAAATAGGAGAAATGCCAAGGGGTGAATACTTCCCACTGTATATCTATTATTACACACTATGTATTATTAGTTTGGGTTGTTGGAGGACGATTTGGGTCACAGGAGGACCATCAATTTCTCATTTGGGTCTCGAGCTGAAAAAGTTTAAAAGGGTAGCAAGCATTAGTTTTTACTCACCACGGTAAGAACACAGCACGGCCAAAGACTTAGTAACGTAGTTGTAGTTCCGATCTGGTTACCTATCAGTACAAACATAGTCATGTTTTTGGGTTATTACATACTTATTAACTTATTTCCGGATAACTTCTAAACTACCCACAATTTCTCAACGTCATATGGAGGAGCTACTCTATGCTAGCGAATTCAGCCCAAGCCGGCTAAGGTTAGCCACACCTCATGCTTTTCACTGACTTTGTGGCTGTGCAGTGGTGTAATGTACTTAAGTAAAAATACTTAAGTACTGCTTAAGTACTGCTTAAGTACTGCTTAAGTACTTTTTTGGGCTATCTGTACTTTTCTATTTTTGACAACTTTTACTTCAATACATTCCTAAAGAAAATATTGTAATTTTTACTCCATACATTTTCCCTGACACCCAAAAGTATTTGTTACATTTTTAATGCTTAGCAAGACAGGAAAATGGTCCAATTCATGCACTTATCAAGAGAACATCCCTGGTCATCCCTACTGCCTCTGATCTGGCAGACTCACTAAACACACATGCTTTGTTTGTAAATTATGTCAGAGTGTTGGAGTATGTTCCTGGCTAATCATAAATTTAAAATAAAAAAACTAAGAAATAGTGCCGTCTAGTTTGCTTAATATAAGGAATTTGAAATGATTTATACTTTTAATTTTGATACTTAAAACCAAATTATTTTAGACTTTTACTCAAATAGTATTTTACTGGGTGACTTTCACTTGAGTCATTTTCTATTAAGGTATTTTTACTTTTACTCAAGTATGACAATTTGGTACTTTTCCACAACTGTGGCTGTGTTATCTCGGTGGGCTGTGTTATCTAGGTGGGCTGTGTTATCTCGGTGGGCTGTGTTATCTAGGTGGGCTGTGTTATCTCGGTGGGCTGTGTTATCTAGGTGGGCTGTGTTATCTCGGTGGGCTGTGTTATCTAGGTGGGCTGTGTTATCTAGGTGGGCTGTGTTATCTCGGTGGGCTGTGTTATCTCGGTGGGCTGTGTTATCTCGGTGGGCTGTGTTATCTAGGTGGGCTGTGTTATCTCGGTGGGCTGTGTTATCTCGGTGGGCTGTGTTATCTAGGTGGGCTGTGTTATCTAGGTGGGCTGTGTTATCTCGGTGGGCTGTGTTATCTCGGTGGGCTGTGTTATCTCGGTGGGCTGTGTTATCTCGGTGGGCTGTGTTATCTCGGTGGGCTGTGTTATCTCGGTGGGCTGTGTTATCTAGGTGGGCTGTGTTATCTAGGTGGGCTGTGTTATCTCGGTGGGCTGTGTTATCTAGGTGGGCTGTGTTATCTAGGTGGGCTGTGTTATCTCGGTGGGCTGTGTTATCTAGGTGGGCTGTGTTATCTAGGTGGGAACCTTTTAGCAAGCAGGCACCGGGGCCTTCTTGCCATGGGCTCCAAACGACAGAGAAACTCATACCTGCTTGCTGTAATTGTGTAATACCTTGTCTGTTCTCCTTTTTGTTTTTTCAACTTTTTGGCATGTTCTCTGTGAAGTAGGCTATGGGAGTTTTGCAACTTTTCCAACCTTGGATTAGTGCTAACGCGCTAGTTGACGGACATCTGAAATCTATTTTGGATTTCGGCCCGATGAAGAGCCCGTCTCTCCTCTCTTCGGTAGCTAACTCAGCTTGCACTCTTTTAAAAGTGTTTGCATCGGATGGGCCCCCCACTCTTTTAAAAGTGTTTGCATCGGATGGGCCCCCAACTATCAATATGTCAGTCTCTGCGTTCTCTTTGCTTTTCATATGCAGTTACGTGTTAGTTGTGTTCTAGCTGGTCTCCAGTAGGAGAGCTCTAGCTTGCCGACCATAACCGTGGTGGTTGGCTAGGCTGGCTAGGCTAATAGCTAGTTGGCTAAATAGCTACCTTTAGCTGGCTGGTTAGCTTGCTGGCTATGATAACTGCATATAGCTAACATTCATTGATAACTGGTTGTATGGTGTTATATATTTCCAAGACTTTGGTTTACTTTAAAGTAGCTGTAAGCCAGGTGTTGATAGCTACTGGCTGATAGGGCTAACATTAGCAGGCTAGTAGGGCTAATGTTAGCAGGCTAATAAGGCTAACCTTAGCAGGCCATTAGGGCTAATGTTAGGTTAGTTGGCTAGCAACCTTGCAAGTTTATTTGTAAAAAATAAACTTACTTGCTTGTAAGTTGGCTGAAAGTAATTGAAGCCAGTAATCATGAGTGCCAACGATTTGGTTTAATTTGAAGTTAAACATTTGAAGTTATTCCTTTAGGAGTTTACATTTTAGGGAATAGGTTGGCTTGCAGGGTCTTCCATATTACATCACACCCTTGAAAAACCTTTCCCGACACGACTTCGGCATTCTTTGGAAATTCTGATCTGTTTTATGTAATAATTCCCGAAAATAACTTTGCATTGGGATTTTTCATGTGTATACTAACGCAAATCCTTATGTTACATGTGGTTACGTTTGTTACCTACTCTTTAAGAACCGTTGCTGTTACACCATAAAATCTCTATTTGATACATTGTATAACATGACATGAGGTGAATGGTGTCCGAGTAAAACGAATGTAGGGGGCGTGTCCACATCGAGTGGCTGCACTCCTCAGAAGTGGGCGTTAACCGAAGAGGCTCACAGCAGTTTAGAAATTAGAAAAATATGCCCTTAGTTTATCTTTCGTTAATACTTATTTAATTAATTAATATATATATATTACAAAAATGGGTACATAGATAGACAACTGTTAAGCATTCTCTTAGATAAAGAAAAGCCTATTGATTGACTCATTGTTTTTCAAAGAAAACCCTGTGCAAATAAGTTTTGGGGGAAATACGGCAAGCCTAGTGTAAATAAAACAATAAAGTATAAATAAAAACATACTAACGTGTGTTGGCAATCAATTGAATAAATAAAACATCGGCGTGTGATGCGTTTCCTTTTCCCTTTTTCATCATTCTCTCTGTTCCTGTCAATGATGTCAGCTAGGAACTAATACTACGATTTAGAAATGGAGCATGTGCCTCGATCATATCTCCACAATTATTATTATTATTATGATCTCTTTCTCTGAAAGAAATTGACCATCGTAAACACCAATAGCGCCCACTGTGCAGCAGTAGAGTCCAGGGAATATGTCACAAGAGCCAAAATGTGCCATGAAAAATACACACCGAGCTCATGGCGTAGTACTCATTGTTTACGTTTAATCTCTGCTCTCTCAGTGTTTGTACATAGCCTACATAAACCCGTAGGCTTAGATGAGAGCGAAAATTCCTTAAACTATATCTGGAAGTTATCATGAAATACACACAATGTAGTACTCACAGTTTCGAGAAGCTATTCGCGTCAGATCCTTCATTTGCCATCAGATGCAGGCCGCCATATTCCGTGTTCTACACCACGCGCATGTCCAACAGCAAGCTGCAATTTATGTTTTCCACTGTAGGTTTTATAATAAGGGGAATTTATTCATAGATTCTATAAAATACAGAATATCTTTCTGTGAAATTAACCATATTTACTAAATATATTTATAAGGAAACGAAACTACAATAGACTAGTGGTACTTTTTTGCATAGTAGAAGGAATATAAATTAATTGAATCTGAATAAAAATATGTACAAAATATATAGGAAAATGCTATGAAAAACATATGCTATGGCAAAGGATCTATATTAGCAGAGAGAGAGTGAGAGAGTTAGAGAGGGTGATAGTGAGAGTCTACTATTTTGTCACCGAGTTTATTATAAAACGAACGACGAATAGATAGAAACTCATAGCATCTTTTACTTGCCTCATTAGCATGAATTATGAATAGAATAGAATAGAATAGAATAGAATAGAATAGAATAGAAGGAGATGCCACTGGTAGCCTAATGGTTTCAGACTGTTTTGGGCTTTGTTAGCTCATTTCCATAGAATGAGCATTGAAATAATTACAGACAAATAATTTAGAGATGGTTTTAATATTCAATTATTTCCTGATTTCACATTTTCTTGCATTTAAACTAATTATGTGACAGAATGAATACCATAACATAGCATTATGAACCGTAAATAACTAGGCTAAGTTAAATAATAGAGTAGAATAGGATCAAATAGCCTACATGGCTCTAAGACTTTCAGCACTGTCAAAGCAGGACAGACCGTCACTAGAGAGACAGCTCGAACCTAAATAAAATCCCGCCTTTTGGACAATGTTTTACACTTACTCTACCCTCATAGGTTAAGAGAAAAAGGGTGTAGGTGGAATGACCCTTCTCGCCTTTCTATTGGTCTAAACTGACGCCAGTCAGAAGGATGCGGTTGCAGCTTTAACCAGCAGTAGGCTGAGTATAGAACACGGTGCAGGTTAATATTAGTTACCGTTGAGGCTAGCTGCATCCGACACTTCGTTAAAGGATGATGCAGGTGGAATCGTTTTATCCGTTTCAAAGATCTGACTGAGTGAGTATTGGATCGTTTAACCGTTAAATGTGTTTTCCCCGTTTAGTATGCTGTTGTTCTGTTCTGTCTCCACCATCACACCACATCATCATTTTCATGGACATGGTGTTATTCAGTCAGTGCAGATCGAGTTTTTTTTTCCATAGACTGCACAGGCAGGCATAGCTTACAGTCAACCTGATGACAATTATACGAGCTTATTATCCAGATGTCCTTCTGTCATTCTGTTATATCACAGACATAACATCTCATTTGTCATGTGAATGGAATCAGGTTTTGGTAAAGCCGTGTGTTGCTAGACATCGTGATCGATACATGGCATAGCCTACATAGGCTGCCTACATTACATGGTGATGCAGGAGTGGGAGGCTGACAGAGGAGGCTATAGGAATGCTGTTTTGCTTTGCTTTAGCGTCACTGCGATTTAGAGACGCAGTTTCATCGCACACCATCTCTCTCTCTCTCTCTCTCTCTCTCTCTCTCTCTCTCTCTCTCTCTCTCTCTCACTCTCTGTGTCTCACTGTCTCTCTTTCGCTCTCTCTCACTCTGTCACACCAACGCACACACACACAAACACACACACACACACACACACACACACACACACACACACACACACACACACACACACACACACACACACACACACACACACACACACACACACACACACACATACATACACATACATACAATCCATCATTCATCATTCCAAGTTATGAACCTGTGGGATGTAGCAACCCCAGAATAGCAGCAGGGACTAGTTTGTATCTGTTCATTTGCCTGTTGCCTGGGGTATTTCCTACAACGTAACAGTTGTAGATGTTGAGCTTTTGGGAACCACTGCCTCTGTTTTCTAGGTTAGTCCACAGATAGAACAATGATGTTTCACCAGATGTATACATCTGAAGCATCCGGTTGGCGTTTCCACTCACCTCCAAATATGGTAGTGACAGGAAGCCCAGTGGCCGGCAGTGGGAGAAGATTTTGGCCACGTTATGCACATTTTCTCATCGCAATTTCTCAATGCAATTTTCTGTTCCCAAAACTAGAATCTATTATGAACAGAGTGTACTAAGTTTTAGACAGATTTTACCCTTTGCCAAAGTAAATAAATGAATAGTTGTTTAGACAGAGTGCGAAGGGAGAATTTAGTTATTGCACAGAGTAGGCGTTCCCTAACAGAAATATGCAAATACATGCTAGAACGCTCAAATAGGGTCTTGCTAGCTCCTGATTGGCTCTGCCCACCTCCTTGCTTGTTCTATAATTGATTAGCCCCCATTGGAAGGACAGGCTGTGGTCTATTTTGGGTTAGTTATACTAATCTAATGCTATTTCCTCATTTAATGATTTAATGAAATAATAACTGCAGTTAGTTAGCACAGAACAGTACATTCCATAAGCCAACAATGTGCAGAATATTTTAAACTACAGTTCTACATTTTTTTGATGTGTTTTTTTTTCTCCTTCATGTGTTTTCTGTGCGGGCGTTTTCCTAAGTGCAGAACATACCTCTAAGGAAAATGGTTGGGGTCAGCTGCTGTTTTTACACTCATGTTCCTTCTTAACTATGTGGAAGTCCTGCCTATGGGAGTTGATTCCAGAGTGTTTGTTTGCCACACATGATGTGGAGGACACTGACTGTGCAGTTATTACCAAGGCTACTGTAGTGGAAGACGTCAGCTGTAACATGTTGCCAGCCAAGCGGTCCAGGGATCACCGGCATTTGGAAATATGCACTGATTATCCACATCCTTTTTGTAATGATATTTACAGCATTCATTTCATTCCTTATTTTGACTGTGATTCCCCCAACACATACTCCCCAAAACGAGGTTGTTGTAGGACCCAGTTCGGCAGTGTCTGTGATTCCCCACACATACTCCCCAAAACGAGGTTGTTGTAGGACCAAGTTCGGCAGTGTCTGTGATTCCCCAACACATACTCCCCATAACGAGGTTGTTGTAGGACCCAGTTCGGCAGTGTCTGTGATTCCCCAACACATACTCCCCAAAACAAGGTTGTTGTAGGACCCAGTTCGGCAGTGTCTGTGATTCCCCACACATACTCCCCAAAACGAGGTTGTTGTAGGACCCAGTTCGGCAGTGTCTGTGATTCCCCACACATACTCCCCAAAACGAGGTTGTTGTAGGACCCAGTTTGGCAGTGTCTGTGATTCCCCACACATACTCCCCAAAACGAGGTTGTTGTAGGACCCAGTTCGGCAGTGTCTGTGATTCCCCAACACATACTCTCCAAAACGAGGTTGTTGTAGGACCCAGTTCGGCAGTGTCTGTGATTCCCCAACACATACTCTCCAAAACGAGGTTGTTGTAGGACCCAGTTCGGCAGTGTCTGTGATTCCCCACACATACTCTCCAAAACGAGGTTGTTGTAGGACCCAGTTTGGCAGTGTCTGTGATTCCCCACACATACTCCCCAAAACGAGGTTG
>NW_027258379.1:45000-80328 GCF_045791955.1 Oncorhynchus clarkii lewisi
CTGGCTATGTGATGACTATTCACTGACTATCTACTGGCTATGTGATGACTATTCACTGACTATCTACTGGCTATGTGATGACTATTCACAGACTATCTACTGGCTATGTGATGACTATTCACAGACTATCTACTGGCTATGTGATGACTATTCACAGACTACTAGGCTATGTGATGACTATTCACAGACTATCTACTGGCTATGTGATGACTATTCACAGACTATCTACTGGCTATGTGATGACTATTACACTATGTGATGACTATCTACTGGCTATGTGATGACTATTCACAGACTATCTACTGGCTATGTGATGACTATTCACAGACTATCTACTGGCTATGTGATGACTATTCACTGACTATCTACTGGCTATGTGATGACTATTCACTGACTATCTACTGGCTATGTGATGACTATTCACAGACTATCTACTGGCTATGTGATGACTATTCACTGACTATCTACTGGCTATGTGATGACTATTCACAGACTATCTACTGGCTATGTGATGACTATTCACTATTGACTATCTACTGGCTATGTGATGACTGACTATCTACTGGCTATGTGATGACTATTACTATCTACTGGCTATGTGATGACTATTCACTGACTATCACTGGCTATGTGATGACTATTGACTATCTACTGGCTATGTGATGACTATTCACACTGACTATCTACTGGCTATGTGATGACTATTCACTGACTATCTACTGGCTATGTGATGACTATTCACAGACTATCTACTGGCTATGTGACTATGACTATCTACTGGCTATTGACTATTCACTGACTATCTACTGGCTATGTGATGACTATTCACAGACTATCTACTGGCTATGTGACTATGACTATTCACAGACTATCTACTGGCTATGTGATGACTATTCACAGACTATCTACTGGCTATGTGATGACTATTCACAGACTATCTACTGGCTATGTGATGACTATTCACTGACTATCTACTGGCTATGTGATGACTATTGGCAGACTATCTACTGGCTATGTGATGACTATTGGCTATGTGATGACTATTCACTACTGGCTATGTGATGACTATTCACAGACTATCTACTGGCTATGTGATGACTATTGACTATTCACTGACTATCTACTGGCTATGTGATGACTATTCACTGACTATCTACTGGCTATGTGATGACTATTCACTGACTATCTACTGGCTATGTGATGACTATTCATGACTATTCACTGACTATCTACTGGCTATGTGATGACTATTCACTGACTATCTACTGGCTATGTGATGACTATTCACTGACTATCTACTGGCTATGTGATGACTATCTACTGGCTATGTGATGACTATTCACAGACTATCTACAGGCTATGTGATGACTAGGCTATGTGATGACTGACTGGCTATGTGATGACTATTCACTGACTATCTACTGGCTATGTGATGACTATTCACAGACTATCTACTGGCTATGTGATGACTATTCACAGACTATCTACTGGCTATGTGATGACTATTCACTGACTATCTACTGGCTATGTGATGACTATTCACATGACTATCTACTGGCTATGTGATGACTATTCATGACTATCTACTGGCTATGTGATGACTATTCACAGACTATCTACTGGCTATGTGATGACTATTCACTGACTATCTACTGGCTATGTGATGACTATTCACAGACTATCTACTGGCTGGACTATGTGACTATCACAGACTATCTACTGGCTATGTGATGACTATTCACAGACTATCTACTGGCTATGTGATGACTATTCACAGACTATCTACTGGCTATGTGATGACTATCTACTGGCTATGTGATGACTATCTACTGGCTATGTGATGACTATTCACAGACTATCTACTGGCTATGTGATGACTATTCACAGACTATCTACTGGCTATGTGATGACTATTCACTGACTATCTACTGGCTATGTGATGACTATTCACTGACTATCTACTGGCTATGTGATGACTATTCACTATGTGATGACTATCTATCTACAGGCTATGTGATGACTATTGACTATCTACAGGCTATGTGATGACTATTCACTGACTATCTACAGGCTATGTGATGACTACTATCTACTGGCTATGTGATGACTATTATTCTACTGGCTATGTGATGACTATTCACAGACTGGCTATGTGATGACTATTCACAGACTGACTACTGGCTATGATGACTATTGACTATCTACTGGCTATGTGATGACTATTCACAGACTATCTACTGGCTATGTGATGACTATTCACTATAAACTGACTACTATCTACTGGCTATGTGATGACTATTCACAGACTATCTACTGGCTATGTGATGACTATTCAGGCTATGTGATGACTATTCACTGACTATCTACAGGCTATGTGATGACTATTCACAGACTATCTACAGGCTATGTGATGACTATTCACAGACTATCTGGCTATGTGATGACTATTCACTGACTATCTACTGGCTATGTGATGACTATTCACAGACTATCTACTGGCTATGTGATGACTATTCACTGACTATCTACTGGCTATGTGATGACTATTCACTGACTATCTACTGGCTATGTGATGACTATTCACAGACTATCTACTGGCTATGTGATGACTATTCACAGACTATCTACTGGCTATGTGATGACTATTCACAGACTATCTACTGGCTATGTGATGACTATTCACTGACTATCTACTGGCTATGACTATTCACTGATGACTATTCACTGACTATCTACTGGCTATGTGATGACTATTCACAGACTATCTACTGGCTATGTGATGACTATTCACAGACTATCTACTGGCTATGTGATGACTATTCACTGACTATCTACTGGCTATGTGATGACTATTCACAGACTATCTACAGGCTATGTGATGACTATTCACTGACTATCTACTGTGACTATTCACTGACTATCTACAGGCTATGTGATGACTATTCACTGACTATCTGGCTATGTGATGACTATTCACTGACTATCTACACTGGCTATGTGATGACTATTCACAGACTATCTACTGGCTATGTGATGACTATTCACTGACTATCTACAGGCTATGTGATGACTATTCACTGACTATCTACTGGCTATGTGATGACTATTCACTGACTATCACTGGCTATGTGATGACTATCTACTGGCTATGTGATGACTATTCACTGACTATCTACTGGCTATGTGATGACTATTCACTGACTATCTACTGGCTATGTGATGACTATTCACTGACTATGACTACTGGCTATGTGATGACTACTATCTGAATATCCACTGACTATAAACTGACTATAAACTGACTATAAACTGACTATAAACTGACTATGACTATAAACTGGCTATGTGATGACTATTCACACTGACTATCTACTGGCTATGTGATGACTATTGACTACAGGCTATGTGATGACTATTCACTCTACTGGCTATGTGATGACTATTCACTGACTATCTACAGGCTATGTGATGACTATTCACAGACTATCTACTGGCTATGTGATGACTATTCACTGACTATCTACAGGCTATGTGATGACTATTCACAGACTATCTACTGGCTATGTGATGACTATTCACTGACTATCTACTGGCTATGTGATGACTATTCACAGACTATCTACTGGCTATGTGATGACTATTCACAGACTATGTGATGACTATTCACTGACTATCTACTGGCTATGTGATGACTATTCACAGACTATCTACAGGCTATGTGATGACTATTCACTGACTATCTACAGGCTATGTGATGACTATTCACTGACTATCTACAGGCTATGTGATGACTATTCACAGACTATCTACTGGCTATGTGATGACTATTCACAGACTATCTACAGGCTATGTGATGACTATTCACTGACTATCTACTGGCTATGTGATGACTATTCACAGACTATCTACTGGCTATGTGATGACTATTCACAGACTATCTACAGGCTATGTGATGACTATTCACTGACTATCTACTGGCTATGTGATGACTATTCACAGACTATCTACAGGCTATGTGATGACTATCTACTGACTATGTGATGACTATCTACAGGCTATGTGATGACTATTCACTGACTATCTACAGGCTATGTGATGACTATTCACAGACTATCTACAGGCTATGTGATGACTATCTACTGACTATGTGATGACTATCTACAGGCTATGTGATGACTATTCACAGACTATCTACAGGCTATGTGATGACTATCTACTGGCTATGTGATGACTATCTACAGGCTATGTGATGACTATTCACAGACTATCTACAGGCTATGTGATGACTATTCACAGACTATCTACTGGCTATGTGATGACTATTCACAGACTATCTACTGGCTATGTGATGACTATCTACTGGCTATGTGATGACTATTCACAGACTATCTACTGGCTATGTGATGACTATTCACAGACTATCTACTGACTATGTGATGACTATTCACTGACTATCTACTGGCTATGTGATGACTATTCACTTACTATCTACTGGCTATGTGATGACTATTCACTGACTATCTACTGGCTATGTGATGACTATTCACAGACTATCTACTGGCTATGTGATGACTATCTACTGGCTATGTGATGACTATTCACTGACTATAAACTGACTATAAACTGACTATAAACTGACTATAAACTGACTATAAACTGACTATAAACTGACTATCCATTGACTATCCACTGACTATAAACTGACTATAAACTGACTATAAACTGAATATCCACTGACTATAAACTGACTATAAACTGACTATTCACTGACTATCTACTGGCTATGTGATGACTATTCACAGACTATCTACAGGCTATGTGATGACTATTCACTGACTATCTACAGGCTATGTGATGACTATTCACTGACTATCTACAGGCTATGTGATGACTATTCACAGACTATCTACTGGCTATGTGATGACTATTCACTGACTATCTACAGGCTATGTGATGACTATTCACAGACTATCTACTGGCTATGTGATGACTATTCACTGACTATCTACAGGCTATGTGATGACTATTCACAGACTATCTACTGGCTATGTGATGACTATTCACAGACTATGTGATGACTATTCACTGACTATCTACTGGCTATGTGATGACTATTCACAGACTATCTACAGGCTATGTGATGACTATTCACTGACTATCTACAGGCTATGTGATGACTATTCACTGACTATCTACAGGCTATGTGATGACTATTCACAGACTATCTACTGGCTATGTGATGACTATTCACAGACTATCTACAGGCTATGTGATGACTATTCACTGACTATCTACTGGCTATGTGATGACTATTCACAGACTATCTACTGGCTATGTGATGACTATTCACAGACTATCTACAGGCTATGTGATGACTATTCACTGACTATCTACTGGCTATGTGATGACTATTCACAGACTATCTACAGGCTATGTGATGACTATCTACTGACTATGTGATGACTATCTACAGGCTATGTGATGACTATTCACTGACTATCTACAGGCTATGTGATGACTATTCACAGACTATCTACTGACTATGTGATGACTATTCACTGACTATCTACTGGCTATGTGATGACTATTCACTTACTATCTACTGGCTATGTGATGACTATTCACTGACTATCTACTGGCTATGTGATGACTATTCACAGACTATCTACTGGCTATGTGATGACTATCTACTGGCTATGTGATGACTATTCACTGACTATAAACTGACTATAAACTGACTATAAACTGACTATAAACTGACTATAAACTGACTATAAACTGACTATCCATTGACTATCCACTGACTATAAACTGACTATAAACTGACTATAAACTGAATATCCACTGACTATAAACTGACTATAAACTGACTATTCACTGACTATCTACTGGCTATGTGATGACTATTCACAGACTATCTACTGACTATGTGATGACTATTCACTGACTATCTACTGGCTATGTGATGACTATTCACTTACTATCTACTGGCTATGTGATGACTATTCACAGACTATCTACTGGCTATGTGATGACTATTCACTGACTATCTACTGGCTATGTGATGACTATGTGATGACTATTCACTGACTATCTACTGGCTATGTGATGACTATTCACAGACTATCTACTGGCTATGTGATGACTATCTACTGGCTATGTGATGACTATTCACTGACACTGACTATAAACTGACTATAAACTGACTATAAACTGACTATAAACTGACTATAAACTGACTATCCATTGACTATCCACTGACTATAAACTGACTATAAACTGACTATAAACTGAATATATGTGACTATAAATGACTATTCACTGACTATCTACTGGCTATGTGATGACTATTCACAGACTATCTACAGGCTATGTGATGACTATTCACTGACTATCTACTGGCTATGTGATGACTATTCACAGACTATCTACTGGCTATGTGATGACTATTCACTGACTATCTACTGGGACTATGTGATGACTATTCACAGACTATCTACTGGCTATGTGATGACTATTCACAGACTATCTACTGGCTATGTGATGACTATTCACAGACTATCTACTGGCTATGTGATGACTATTCACAGACTATCTACTGGCTATGTGATGACTATTCACTACTATCTACTGGCTATGTGATGACTATCTACTGGCTATGTGATGACTATTCACAGACTATCTACTGGCTATGTGATGACTATTCACAGACTATCTACTGGCTATGTGATGACTATTCACTGACACTGGCTATGTGATGACTATCTACTGGCTATGTGATGACTATTCACTGACTATCTACTGGCTATGTGATGACTATCTACTCTACTGACTATCTACTGGCTATGTGATGACTATTCACTGACTATCTACTGGCTATGTGATGACTATTCACTGACTATCTACAGGCTATGTGATGACTATCTACTGGCTATGTGATGACTATTCACTGACTATCTACAGGCTATGTGATGACTATCTACTGGCTATGTGATGACTATCTACTGGCTATGTGATGACTATCTACTGGCTATGTGATGACTATTCACTGACTATCTACTGGCTATGTGATGACTATTCACTGACTATCTACTGGCTATGTGATGACTATCTACTGGCTATGTGATGACTATTCACTGACTATCTACAGGCTATGTGATGACTATCTACAGGCTATGTGATGACTATTCAATAATTATCTACTGACTATAAACTGACTATAAACTGACTATAAACTGACTATAAACTGACTATAAACTGAATATCCACTGACTATAAACTGACTATAAACTGACTATAAACTGACTATAAACTGACTATCCATTGACTATCCACTGACTATAAACTGACTATAAACTGACTATAAACTGAATATCCACTGACTATAAACTGACTATAAACGGACTATAAACTGACTATAAACTGACTATTCACTGACTATAAACTGACTATAAACTGACTATAAACTGACTATAAACTGAATATCCACTGACTATAAACTGACTATAAACTGACTATAAACTGACTATAAACTGACTATAAACTGAATATCCACTGACTATAAACTGACTATAAACTGACTATAAACTGACTATAAGATGACTATTCACTGACTATAAACTGACTATAAACTGACTATAAACTGACTATAAACTGAATATCCACTGACTATAAACTGACTATAAACTGACTATAAACTGACTATAAACTGACTATAAACTGAATATCCACTGACTATAAACTGACTATAAACTGACTATAAACTGACTATAAACTGACTATAAACTGACTATCCACTGACTATAAACTGACTATAAACTGACTATAAACTGACTATAAACTGACTATCCATTGACTATCCACTGACTATAAACTGACTATAAACTGACTATAAACTGAATATCCACTGACTATAAACTGACTATAAACTGACTATAAACTGACTATTCACTGACTATAAACTGACTATAAACTGACTATAAACTGACTATAAACTGACTATAAACTGATTATAAACTGACTATAAACTGACTATAAACTGAATATAAACTGACTATAAACTGACTATAAACTGACTATAAACTGACTATCCACTGACTATAAACTGACTATAAACTGACTATAAACTGACTATAAACTGACTATCCACTGACTATAAACTGACTATAAACTGACTATAAACTGACTATAAACTGAATATCCACTGACTATCAACTGACTACCTCCTGACCGGTCATGTTGTCATGTAGGTAATGGAGGAATCATGTTTGCTCTGACAGCATCTGTCAGAATGCCAGAAAGCAGTGGGCCTCCCGAGTGGTGCTTTGGTCTAAGTAGCTGTGCCACTAGAGATCCCGGTTCGAGCCCAAGCTCTGTCGCAGCCGTCTGCGACCGGGAGACCCATGGGGAGGCACACAATTGGCCCAGTGTCGTCCGGGTTAGAGGAGGGTTTGGCCGGCAGGGATGTCCTTGTCCCATCGCGCTCTAGCGACTCCTGTGGCCGGGTGCAGTGCACACTGACATGGTCGCCAGGTGCAGGGTGTTTCCTCCAACACATTGGTGTGTCTGGCTTGTCAAGAAGCAATGTGGCTTGGTTGGGTTGTGTTTTGGAGGACACACAGCCCTCGACCTTCGCCTCTCCCGAGTCCGTACGGGAGTTGCAGCGATGAGACAAGACTGTAACTACCAATTGCATATCACAAAATTGGGGAGAAAAAGGGTAAACAGCATTTATACATATATATACATATATATACATATATACATATATATATATAAAAAAAACAAAGCCAGAAAGCCAAATGAAGGGTTCACAGTTGAAGTCAGTTGAAATATGGATGAGCATAAAGTGGGCATGAGCTGAGGTGCATGACATCTCCCAAGACTGTTTCTTCACCCTTGAATGACTACAGAACATAGTGAAGATGAGCTCCAGTTCACTCATCTATACCTTGTTTAGAGAATATCAACTCGGTATAGTAGGATTTCACAACCTTTTTTAGCCGAACCATTAATACAAATATAAGTGATGTTTGGATAAATCCCCGTTGCTAAGCGTTCTCCTCTCTTCTCTCTCCAGGAGCCTATGGAGTGGTTCTGAAGTGCAGGCACAAGGTAAGACCATGATGGCATCAGTGTCACACAGTTGATTCTTCAGGAAGTATTATGTGAAATGCACAGTAACATTTTACTCTTCACCCTTAAGGTATACATGCTTATAACAGGTTCTCTTCATCCTTAAGGTATACATGCTTATAACAGGTTCTCTTCATCCTTAAGGTATAAATGCTTATAACAGGTATAAATGCTTATAACAGGTTCTCTCCATCCTTAAGGTATACATGCTTATAACAGGTTCTCTTCATCCTTAAGGTATACATGCTTATAACAGGTTCTCTTCACCCTTAAGGTATACATGCTTATAACAGGTTCTCTCCATCCTTAAGGTATACATGCTTATAACAGGTTCATCCTTAAGGTATACATGCTATAACAGGTTCTCTCCATCCTTAAGGTATACATGCTTATAACAGGTTCTCTTCATCCTTAAGGTATACATGCTTATAACAGGTTCTCTCCATCCTTAAGGTATACATGCTTATAACAGGTTCTCTTCATCCTTAAGGTATACATGCTTATAACAGGTTCTCTCCATCCTTAAGGTATACATGCTTATAACAGGTTCTCTCCATCCTTAAGGTATACATGCTTATAACAGGTTCTCTTCACCCTTAAGGTATACATGCTTATAACATATCCTTAAGGTATACATGCTTATCTTCACCCTTAAGGTATACATGCTTATAACAGGTTCTCTTCACCCTTAAGGTATACATGCTTATAACAGGTTCTCTTCATCCTTAAGGTATACATGCTTATAACAGGTTCTCTTCACCCTTAAGGTATACATGCTCATAACAGGTTCTCTTCATCCTTAAAGGTGCAATATGCTGAAACCTGCTTTCCTGGTTGCTAAAATTCAAATAGTTTGCCTAATTTCAGTTTATGTGTCAAAACAAGCAAATATAGTGTAGTGAATCATTGTACCATCTAAACCGCTGTGAAATATCTTTTCCATCACCAAAAATATTGTATTTTCAGCTGTTTGAAGCTGGTGCAATTTTTATTATTATTATAATTGTTATTATTATCATTATTAGAAGAGGGGAAAGAAGTGCCATCTGAGGAGTAAAGTATTCAGATAAACTATTTACAACTGGAATCAATTCTACCCTTATCAACAACAAACCACACTATTCCTGTCCAAATAGAACATAATAGAACTTAATTTGATCACCCTGTTGCAGGATTACTGTCCTGGGACTTTAAAACGTATAGTGTAATTGAGGTTTAAAAAAGGCTTCTGAAGTTTGTAATTTCCACTTTTAGATGTCAGACTTGATTTTCCCTTACAAAAATTTTTTTCAACCCCTACAAAAATGTCAATGAATTTTAATCCAGATAATTTCCTGTTGCTGCAGGTTTATATTCCTGATGTAGCAAACTGGCTCAAATTGAAATCCTACATCTGTAGCCTACCATGACTATATCCAACCCTACTTGTTGCCACTATCATGTGTCCCAGTGGTTTGCAAACTTTTTGACCCGCAACCCCCAAAATGGTGTGGTACAAAACTTGCGACCGCGCGTGCACACACATGCACGTGTGGAAACATGTGAACATGCGCGCACAATCGCTGCTCAAATGTAGCCTGTCATTACGGACTTAAATGGTGATGCATTTTCAACATGCCAGACGGGCTACAGAAATAAACTGCATCCTGTACCTGCATTTGGAGCTGAAAGTCATTCATGTTAGCAGCAAATATCAACTAGGGCTGTATCATGTCACTTCTCTAGAGTCTAGAGCAAAATCAACTAGGGATATATCATATCACTTCTCTAGAGTCCAGAGCAGAATCAACTAGGGATATATCATGTCACTTCTCTAGAGTCTAGAGCAGAATCAACTAGGGATATATCATGTCACTTCTCTAGAGTCTAGAGCAGAATCAACTAGGGATATATCATGTCACTTCTCTAGAGTCTAGAGCAGAATCAACTAGGGATATATCATGTCACTTCTCTAGAGTCCAGAGCAGAGTCAACTAGGGATATATCATGTCACTTCTCTAGAGTCTAGAGCAGAATCAACTAGGGATATATCATGTCACTTCTCTAGAGTCCAGAGCAGAATCAACTAGTGATATATCATGTCACTTCTCTAGAGTCTAGAGCAGAATCAACTAGGGATATATCATGTCACTTCTCTAGAGTCCAGAGCAGAATCAACTAGGGATATATCATGTCACTTCTCTAGAGTCTAGAGCAGAATCAACTAGGGATATATCATGTCACTTCTCTAGAGTCCAGAGCAGAATCAACTAGGGATATATCATGTCACTTCTCTAAAGTCTAGAGCAGAATCAACTAGGGATATATCACATCACTTCTCTAGAGTCCAGAGGTAGCTAAATCATTCAGCCTACTTGTAGTGGAGGTTGCAGGATCAGATGGAAAGCATATTCTGTCTGCAGTACTTTGGATGGCAGCCTGCTTTGCTGTTCTTCCTCACAATTAGGCATCTTCGTTCCGTAATATTGAAGACAGTGCGATGTTACAGCTATATTTAGACATCTAGCCAGAAGCAACCCAAACTAGGCCTATCTGAACTATGACCATGATCAATAACATCGCCAGGTAGACTATTGTTCTGGCAAAGATGAGTCACTATTTTATATGATAGACTAAGTCCTACTTTATTTTTGCTGAGTAAAACTGGAGGAAATGAAACAAAATATTGGTCACTACCCACTGGGCACAGTTTAAGGTCTAAAATTAAAAAATTGATTAAATAGTTTTTTTTTCTCGTCAATCTACCCACAGTACCCCATAATGACAAAGCAAATACAGATTTTTAGACATTTTTGCAAATGTATTAAAAATTAAAAACGGAAATATCACATTTACATAAGTATTCAGACCCTTTACTCTTTGGCAGCGATTACAGCCTTGAGTCTTCTTGGGTATGACGCTACAAGCTCGGCACACCTGTCTTTGGGAAGTTTCTCCCATTCTTCTCTGCAGATCCTCTCAAGCTCTGTCAGGTTGGATGGTTAACGTCGCTGCATAGCTATTTTCAGGTCTCTCCAGAGATGTTGCATCAGGTTCAAGTCTGGGCTCTGGCTAGGCCAATCAAGGACATTCAGAGACTTGTCCCTAAGCCACTCCTAAGCTGTGTGCTTAGGGTCGTTGTCCTGTTGGAAGGTGAACCTTCGACTCTGTATGAGATCCTGAGCACTCCTGAGCAGGTTTTCATGAAGGATCTCTCTGTACATTGCTCCGTTCATCTTTCCCTCGATCCTGACTAGTCTCCCAGTCCCTGCCGCTGAAAAACATCCCCACAGCGTGATGCTGCCACCACCATGCTTTACCGTAGGGATGGTAATGGCCAGGTGATGAGCGGTGCCTGGTTTCCTCCACACGTGACGCTTGGCATTCAGGCCAAAGAGTTCAGTATTGGTTTCATCAGACCATAAAATCTTGTTTCTCATGGTCTGAGAGTCCTTTAGGTGCCTTTTGCTAAACTCCAAGCGGGTTGTCATGTGCTTTTACTGAGTGGCTTCCATCTGGTCACTCTACTATAAAGACCTGATTGGTGGAGTGCTGCAGAGATGGTTGTCCTTCTGGAAGGTTCTCCCATCTCCACATAGGAACTCTGGAGCTCTGTCAGAGTGACCATCGGGTTCTTGGTCACCCCCTGACCAAGGCCCTTCTCCCCCAGTTGCTGGGCGTTGTTTGGCAGGGCGGCCAGCTCTAGGAAAGGTTTTGGTGGTTCCAAACTTCTTCCATTTAAGAATGATGGAGGCCATTGGGTTCTTGGGGACCGTCAATGCTTCCCCAGATCTGTGCCTCTACACGATCCTGTCTCGGAGCTCTACAGACAATTCCTTTGACCTCATGGCTTGGTTTTTGCTCTGACATGCACTGTCAACAGTGCAGTGTGTGCGTTTCCAAATCATGTCCAATCAATTGAATTTACCACAGGTGGATTTAAAGGAAGTTCTAGAAACATCTCAAGGATGATCAATGGAAACCGGATGCACCTGAGCTCAATTTTGAGTATCATAGCAAAGGGTCTGAATACTTGTGTAAATAAGGTATTTCAGTTTTTATGTTTTATACATTATACAAAAAAATAATTTAAAAAAAAAACGTTTTTTTTTATTTTTATTTAAGTTAAAAAAATTGCTTTGTAATTATGGAGTATTGTGTATAGATTGTTGAGGATTAAAAAAAAATGTAATCCATTTTAAGTGAAGGGGTCTGAATACTGTCTGAATGCACTGTATGCCCGTTACAGTATGTGGGTTCTGATGAAAGGACGTCATGTTTTTAAACGAGATTAAGCCTGCAGAGATCCATAGACAGGCAGAATCTGATACTCGGGGCTGATCTATTTCTTTGATGGAATGTGTGGTGTGCAATAAGTACACTTTTGGTCATTGTATTCATATTTTGATGTGATACGTGGTCATGGTTACCCATGACATGTCATTTCACCAGTGTTGGCTACACCTGATGATTAGGCCCTAACTTAAAGCCCCGTGTAGTTTGGAACAATAGGATCAACTTACTGATTCACTACATGGAAATCATGTTGAACAAAAACCTTCTAGTTTATTGATAGTTGTCTTGGGCACAGCAGCATAACCTTCTAGTGTATTGATAGTTGTCCAGGGCAGAGCAACATAACCTTCTAGTGTATTGATAGTTGTCCTGGGCAGGGCAGAGCAACATAACCTTCTAGTGTATTGATAGTTGTCCTGGGCAGGACAGAGCAACATAACCTTCTAGTGTATTGATAGTTGTCCTGGGCAGGGCAGAGCAACATAACCTTCTAGTGTATTGATAGTTGTCTTGGGCTGAGCAACATAACCTTCTAGTGTATTGATAGTTGTCCTGGGCAGGGCAGAGCAACATAACCTTCTAGTTTATTGATAGTTGTCTTGGGCAGAGGAACATAACCTTCTAGTGTATTGATAGTTGTCTTGGGCAGAGCAACATAACCTTCTAGTGTATTGATAGTTGTCCTGGGCAGGGCAGAGCAACATAACCTTCTAGTTTATTGATAGTTGTCCTGGGCAGGGCAGAGCAACATAACCTTCTAGTGTATTGATAGTTGTCCTGGGCAGGACAGAGCAACATAACCTTCTAGTGTATTGATAGTTGTCCTGGGCAGGGCAGAGCAACATAACCTTCTAGTGTATTGATAGTTGTCCTGGGCAGGACAGAGCAACATAACCTTCTAGTGTATTGATAGTTGTCCTGGGCAGGGCAGAGCAACATAACCTTCTAGTGTATTGATAGTTGTCCTGGGCAGGGCAGAGCAACATAACCTTCTAGTTTATTGATAGTTGTCCTGGGCAGGGCAGAGCAACATAACCTTCTAGTTTATTGATAGTTGTCTTGGGCAGAGCAACATAACCTTCTAGTGTATTGATAGTTGTCCTGGGCAGGACAGAGCAACATAACCTTCTAGTTTATTGATAGTTGTCCTGGGCAGGGCAGAGCAACATAACCTTCTAGTTTATTGATAGTTGTCCTGGGCACAGCAACATAACCTTCTAGTTTATTGATAGTTGTCTTGGGCACATCAACATAACCTTCTAGTGTATTGATAGTTGTCCTGGGCAGGGCAGAGCAACATAACCTTCTAGTGTATTGATAGTTGTCCTGGGCAGAGCAGAGCAACATAACCTTCTAGTGTATTGATAGTTGTCCTGGGCAGGGCACAGCAACATAACCTTCTAGTGTATTGATAGTTGTCTTGGGCAGGGCAGAGCAACATAACCTTCTAGTGTATTGATAGTTGTCCTGGGCACAGCAACATAACCTTCTAGTGTATTGATAGTTGTCCTGGGCAGGGCAGAGCAACATAACCTTCTAGTTTATTGATAGTTGTCTTGGGCTGAGCAACATAACCTTCTAGTGTATTGATAGTTGTCCTGGGCAGGGCAGAGCAACATAACCTTCTAGTGTATTGATAGTTGTCCTGGGCAGAGCAGAGCAACAGAACCTTCTAGTGTATTGATAGTTGTCCTGGGCAGGACAGAGCAACATAACCTTCTAGTTTATTGATAGTTGTCCTGGGCAGGACAGAGCAACAGAAATGTGTAGTGTATTGATAATTGTCCTGGGCAGAGCAACATAACCTTCTAGTGTATTGATAGTTGTCCTGGGCAGGGCAGAGCAACAGAAATGTGTAGTGTATTGATAATTGTCCTGGACAGAGCAACAGAACCTTCTAGTTTATTGATAGTTGTCCTGGGCAGGGCAGAGCAACAGAACCGTGTAGTGTATTGATGTGATCCTGGGCAGGGCAGAGCAACAGAACCAAGGTCAATCAGTAGCAGTGTTGGTATCGTGGACCTTTAACTGTTGACATCATCAACTCCGCATCATATTGATTAATGAGGCTACAGCAAAACCTGTATTGATCATCTCTTCGTTGGGCAGTTGATCCGGCCTGGGGGGAAACTATTTGGAGCAGGGGGAAAAGTTAATAGTGTATGTCCCAAATGGCACTCTATTCCGTATATAGTGCACTACTTTTGACCAGGGCTCATAGGGATCTGGTCTAAAGTAGTGTACCAAATAGAGAATAGGGTGCCATTTTAGAAGCTAGCAATAGTTTTAGTAGGCAGACACCTCCATTCACAGGTTGGGAAATTATTTACTAATTGAATTAATTGAACTATTCAAGTCAGAATCATAATAAAATCATCATAATAATATACGGACTAATTTGGCAAATGAGGCTAAATCATTGTTATGAAAAGTTCACTAAAGTTTCTCTGCAATATACAGGCCATGTCCCAGAAAATATGTTCCAGTCCAAGTTTTACCTCTTATCTCAATTATTGTCCTGTTATGCTGATGTTCCCCAATAGCCTCTCAGAAATCCTGTTATGCTGATGTTCCCCAATAGCCTCTCAGAAATCCTGTTATGCTGATGTTCCCCAATAGCCTCTCAGAAATCCTGTTATGCTGATGTTCCCCAATAGTCTCTCAGAAATCCTGTTATGCTGATGTTCCCCAATAGTCTCTCAGAAATCCTGTTATGCTGATGTTCCCCAATAGTCTCTCAGAAATCATGTTATGCTGATGTTCCCCAATAGTCTCTCAGAAATCCTGTTATGGTGATGTTCCCCAATAGCCTCTCAGAAATCCTGTTATGCTGATGTTCCCCATTAGCCTCTCAGAAATCCTGTTATGCTGATGTTCCCCAATAGTCTCTCAGAAATCCTGTTATGCTGATGTTCCCCAATAGTCTCTCAGAAGTCCTGTTATGCTGATGTTCCCCAATAGTCTCTCAGAAATCCTGTTATGCTGATGTTCCCCAATAGTCTCTCAGAAATCCTGTTATGCTGATGTTCCCCAATAGCCTCTCAGAAATCCTGTTATGCTGATGTTCCCCAATAGCCTCTCAGAAATCCTGTTATGGTGATGTTCCCCAATAGCCTCTCAGAAATCCTGTTATGCTGATGTTCCCCAATAGCCTCTCAGAAATCCTGTTATGGGGTGTATTTTATTTGTATTTTTAGCCTGAAACCTTTTCTTAGTGGAAAGTATTTAATTAATTAAATATTTAATTTCTCTGCTCACTGTAATATGGTCTGAGTCTGAAATGGGACCCTATTCCCTACATAGTGTCCTACTTTTGACCAGACCCTATGCAGGACCTGGTCAAATGTAGTGCACTATATAGGGAATAGGGTCCCATTTTGGATGCAACCTTGGTCAAAGCGTGCATGCAGAACAGCATCCACCTCAGTAGCTGAATCTTTTAGTGCATGTTTCAGATGAAACCTACCAGAATCACCTCAGTAGCTGAATCTTTTAGTGCATGTTTCAGATGAAACCTACCAGAATCACCTCAGTAGCTGAATCTTTTAGTGCATGTTTCAGATGAAACCTACCAGAATCACCTCAGTAGCTGAATCTTTTAGTACATGTTTCAGATGAAACCTACCAGAATCACCTCAGTAGCTGAATCTTTTAGTACATGTTTCAGATGAAACCTACCAGAATCACCTCAGTAGCTGAATCTTTTAGTACATGTTTCAGATGAAACCTACCAGAATCACCTCAGTAGCTGAATCTTTTAGTACATGTTTCAGATGAAACCTACCAGAATCACCTCAGTAGCTGAATCTTTTAGAACATGTTTCAGATGAAACCTACCAGAATCACCACAGTAGCTGAATCTTTTAGAACATGTTTCAGATGAAACCTACCAGAATCACCTCAGTAGCTGAATCTTTTAGTACATGTTTCAGATGAAACCTACCAGAATCACCTCAGTAGCTGAATCTTTTAGTGCATGTTTCAGATGAAACCTACCAGAATCACCTCAGTAGCTGAATCTTTTAGTACATGTTTCAGATGAAACCTACCAGAATCACCTCAGTAGCTGAATCTTTTAGTACATGTTTCAGATGAAACCTACCAGAATCACCTCAGTAGCTGAATCTTTTAGTACATGTTTCAGATGAAACCTACCAGAATCACCTCAGTAGCTGAATCTTTTAGTACATGTTTCAGATTAAACCTACCAGAATCACCTCAGTAGCTGAATCTTTTAGTACATGTTTCAGATGAAACCTACCAGAATCACCTCAGTAGCTGAATCTTTTAGAACATGTTTCAGATGAAACCTACCAGAATCACCACAGTAGCTGAATCTTTTAGAACATGTTTCAGATGAAACCTACCAGAATCACCTCAGTAGCTGAATCTTTTAGTACATGTTTCAGATGAAACCTACCAGAATCACCTCAGTAGCTGAATCTTTTAGAACATGTTTCAGATGAAACCTACCAGAATCACCTCAGTATCTGAATCTTTTAGTACATGTTTCAGATGAAACCTACCAGAATCACCTCAGTAGCTGAATCTTTTAGAACATGTTTCAGATGAAACCTACCAGAATCACCTCAGTAGCTGAATCTTTTAGTACATGTTTCAGATGAAACCTACCAGAATCACCTCAGTAGCTGAATCTTTTAGTACATGTTTCAGATTAAATCTAATATAATTTAATGCTTGGTGAGAATTGACCATTTGTCAAAAGAATGTTTGGTCTCTTGATTGACAGGCTGACCAACCAATCACCCACAGCCCTCCACTTCGGCTGCCTGATGGTTGTGATTGTCTTGATGAACAGGTATTTTACTTTGTTCAAGTTTGTTTACCATTCTCTCATTCTTCCTTTGGATGGAGAAACAGAGAGATGGAGGGTTGGCTCTCCTCTCTTCCCTGTGATTGTGTCATCTACATGTGTTGTTCCTGGCTGGTCTATTTTGAGACAGCAGAGAGAGACTGCATCTTTTCATTTGTCTTTTCTCTCCCAGACGCGTTTCTGTTTGCACAGATTGGCACAGCTGTGGACGCTTGTGCTTGTGCTCCAGCTCCCCCAAACCAAACTCAACTCTGGGCTTTTGGCTCACAACTCATAGCAAACAGTTCCTTTCTTCTGTGGGGGCTGAAAATCAGAGTTGTAGAGTTGAACTAGCCGATGTTTCACTTCACCATCCATTCTGAGGAAGACTGGGGCGGCAGGTAGCCTAGTGGTTAGAGCGTTGGGCCAGGAACCGTAAAGGTTGCTAGATTGATTCCCTGAGCTGACAAGGTAAAAATCTGTTGTTCTGCTCCTGAACAAGGCAGTTAACCTGCTGTCATTGTAAGTAAGAATTTGTTCTAAACTGACTTGCCTAGTTAAATAAAAAATCAGTTTGGAGTGACTGCAGACACAACATGACTAATGTTATGCTTCACACGTTCTGAACAATGGCTAACTTAATATTTCCATTTCTGATATTTGTGAGGGGGTGTGGTTACTGGCTGTCCTTATGAAGAGAACTGTAGGGGGTGTGGTTACTGGCTGTCCTTATGAAGAGAACTGTAGGGGGTGTGGTTACTGGCTGTCCTTATGAAGAGAACTGTAGGGGGTGTGGTTACTGGCTGTCCTTATGAAGAGAACTGTAGGGGGTGTGGTTACTGGCTGTCCTTATGAAGAGAACTGTAGGGGGTGTGGTTACTGGCTGTCCTTATGAAGAGAACTGTAGGGGGTGTGGTTACTGGCTGTCCTTATGAAGAGAACTGTAGGAGGTGTGGTTACTGGCTATCCTTATGAAGAGAACTGTAGGGGGTGTGGTTACTGGCTGTCCTTATGAAGAGAACTGTAGGGGGTGTGGTTACTGGCTGTCCTTATGAAGAGAACTGTAGGGGGTGTGGTTACTGGCTGTCCTTATGAAGAGAACTGTAGGAGGTGTGGTTACTGGCTATCCTTATGAAGAGAACTGTAGGGGGTGTGGTTACTGGCTATCCTTATGAAGAGAACTGTAGGGGGTGTGGTTACTGGCTGTCCTTATGAAGAGAACTGTAGGGGGTGTGGTTACTGGCTGTCCTTATGAAGAGAACTGTAGGGGGTGTGGTTACTGGCTGTCCTTATGAAGAGAACTGTAGGGGGTGTGGTTACTGGCTATCCTTATGAAGAGAACTGTAGGGGGTGTGGTTACTGGCTGTCCTTATGAAGAGAACTGTAGGGGGTGTGGTTACTGGCTGTCCTTATGAAGAGAACTGTAGGGGGTGTGGTTACTGGCTGTCCTTATGAAGAGAACTGTAGGGGGTGTGGTTACTGGCTGTCCTTATGAAGAGAACTGTAGGGGGTGTGGTTACTGGCTGTCCTTATGAAGAGAACTGTAGGGGGTGTGGTTACTGGCTGTCCTTATGAAGAGAACTGTAGGGGGTGTGGTTACTGGCTGTCCTTATGAAGAGAACTGTAGGTGGTGTGGTTACTGGCTGTCCTTATGAAGAGAACTGTAGGGGGTGTGGTTACTGGCTGTCCTTATGAAGAGAACTGTAGGGGGTGTGGTTACTGGCTGTCCTTATGAAGAGAACTGTAGGGGGTGTGGTTACTGGCTGTCCTTATGAAGAGAACTGTAGGGGGTGTGGTTACTGGCTGTCCTTATGAAGAGAACTGTAGGGGGTGTGGTTACTGGCTGTCCTTATGAAGAGAACTGTAGGGGGTGTGGTTATTGGCTGTCCTTATGAAGCGAACTGTAGGGGGTGTGGTTACTGGCTATCTTTATGAAGAGAACTGTAGGGGGTGTGGTTACTGGCTATCCTTATGAAGAGAACTGTAGGGGGTGTGGTTATTGGCTGTCCTTATGAAGAGAACTGTAGGGGGTGTGGTTACTCGCTGTCCTTATGAAGAGAACTGTAGGGGGTGTGGTTACTGGCTATCCTTATGAAGATAACTGTAGGGGGTGTGGTTACTGGCTATCCTTATGAAGAGAACTGTAGGGGGTGTGGTTACTGGCTAGTGTCCTTATGAAGAGAACTGTAGGATGTGGAGTTAGTGGCTAGTGTCCTTATGAAGAGAACTGTAGGAGGTGGAGTTACTGGCTAGTGTCCTTATGAAGATAACTGTAGGAGGTGGAGTTAGTGTCTAGTGTCCTTATGAAGAGAACTTTAGGAGGTGGAGTTACTGGCTAGTGTCCTTATGAAGAAAACTGTAGGAGGTGGAGTTACTGGCTAGTGTCCTTATGAAGATAACTGTAGGAGGTGGAGTTACTGGCTAGTGTCCTTATGAAGAGAACTGTAGGAGGTGGAGTTTGTGGTTAGTGTCCTTATGAAGAGAACTTTAGGAGGTGGAGCTAGTGGCTAGTGTCCTTATGTAGAGAACTGTAGGAGGTGTGGTTACTGGCTAGTGTCCTTATGAAGAGAACTGTAGGAGGTGGAGTTACTGGCTAGTGTCCTTATGAAGAGAACTGTAGGAGGTGTGGTTACTGGCTAGTGTCCTTATGAATAGAACTGTAGGAGGTGTGGTTACTGGTTAGTGTCCTTATGAAGAGAACTGTAGGAGGTGGAGTTACTGGCTAGTGTCCTTATGAAGAGAACTGTAGGAGGTGGAGTTACTGGCTAGTGTCCTTATGAAGAGAACTGTAGGAGGTGGAGTTAGTACATTGCCAGGCATGACTGATGTGAAGCTTCACTTGTCTGCAGTATCTACTGTAGTCTAATAGTCCCTGTGTTATCCTGTAGTGTAGTAGTGTAGTCTAATCGTCCCTGTGTTATCCTGTAGTGTAGTAGTGTAGTCTAATAGTCCCTGTGTTATCCTGTAGTGTAGTCTAATAGTCCCTGTGTTATCCTGTAGTGTAGTAGTGTAGTCTAATAGTCCCTGTGTTATCCTGTAGTGTATTAGTGTAGTCTAATAGTCCCTGTGTTATCCTGTAGTGTAGTAGTGTAGTCTAATAGTCCCTGTGTTATCCTGTAGTGTAGTGTAGCAGTGTGGTCTTTCCCTGGGGAGGGGCTCAGGCAGACAGTCAGGCAGGCGGGGGACGGGTGAATGGATGAGGGCACATTGGATTTGTTCTGCCAGGCCTCGTTACACTGTAGTCCCCACTGTAGTACTGACTGACATCCAGGGTGAGGCTATAGAGGCCCAGGCAGCTCAGTTCAAGGAGTAGAAACAGTGATAACTTGGATTTGTTTGTGTCTCTAACCTGTATTTCTCTGACAGTTATGGCATCTATTGGTTACTAGGGATGGCCATGAGTACTGAACGGGCATCACAACTCCATCTATTGGTTACTAGGGATGGACAGGAGTACTGAACGGGCATCACAACTCCATCTATCGGTTACTAGGGATGGTCATGAGTACTGAACGGTCGTCACAACTCCATCTATTGGTTACTAGGGATGGACAGGAGTACTGAACGGTCGTCACAACTCCATCTATTGGTTACTAGGGATGGACAGGAGTACTGAACGGGCATCACAACTCCATCTATTGGTTACTAGGGATGGACAGGAGTACTGAACGGTTGTCACAACTCCATCTATTGGTTACTAGGGATGGTCATGAGTACTGAACGGTTGTCACAACTCCATCTATTGGTTACTAGGGATGGACAGGAGTACTGAACGGGCATCACAACTCCATCTATTGGTTACTAGGGATGGACAGGAGTACTGAACGGGCATCACAACTCCATCTATCGGTTACTAGGGATGGCCATAAATACTGAACGGGCGTCACAACTCTATCTATTGGTTACTAGGGATGGTCATGAGTACTGAACGGTCATCACAACTCCATCTATCGGTTACTAGGGATGGACAGGAGTACCGAACGGTCATCACAACTCCATCTATCGGTTACTAGGGATGGACAGGAGTACTGAACGGGCATCACAACTCCATCTATTGGTTACTAGGGATGGACAGGAGTACTGAACGGGCATCACAACTCCATCTATCGGTTACTAGGGATGGCCATAAATACTGAACGGGCGTCACAACTCTATCTATTGGTTACTAGGGATGGTCATGAGTACTGAACGGTCATCACAACTCCATCTATCGGTTACTAGGGATGGACAGGAGTACCGAACGGTCATCACAACTCCATCTATCGGTTACTAGGGATGGACAGGAGTACTGAACGGTCATCACAACTCCATCTATTGGTTACTAGGGATGGACAGGAGTACTGAACGGTCATCACAACTCCATCTATTGGTTACTAGGGATGGACAGGAGTACTGAACGGGCATCACAACTCCATCTATTGGTTACTAGGGATGGCCATGAGTACTGGATGGGCATCACAACTCCATCTATCGGTTACTAGGGATGGCCATGAGTACTGGATGGGCATCACAACTCCATCTTTAACCAGATATATATATATATATATATATATATATATATATATATATATATATATATATATATATATATATATATATATATTTCAAATACTGTAAAGCTATTATGTGGAATGTGCTTTGTGACTGCCCGAACAGGCAAATAAATGTTTATTTGTGAAAGAAAGTTCATTTTTGCCCTGAAGACAACGTTAATTTGCTTTGACTCAAGTGTTCCATTGTACTTGTGTATTTGCGGGGCATAACAAATAAGAAACCAAGCCAAGAATCACACAGTTCTTCTCCCTAAATTCCCTTTCCCCTCCGCGTCTACACACAAGCTCCCGTTAGGCCTACAGAAATACATATAAAACCTATCTAACTGTGTAACGTGTGCTGGGAGTCGGGAATCAAGTTCAGGGAGTGAATCATTTAATAAATAAATGTCTATAAAACGTGTCTAACTGTGTAACGTGTGTGCTGGGAGTCGGGAATCAAGTTCAGGGAGTGAATAATTTAATAAATAAATGTCTATAAAACGTATCTAACTGTGTAACGTGTACGCTGGGAGCCGGGAATCAAGTTCAGGGAGTGAATCATTTAATAAATAAATGAAAACATTATCCAAAACAAGAAACACGAACAACGCACAGACAGGAAACAGAAACAATAACGCCTGGGGAAGGAACCAAAGGGAGGGACATAAATAGGGAAGGTGATCAGGGAGGTGATGGAGTCCAGGTGGGGCTGATGATACGCAGGTGCGCGTAACGATGGTGTCAGGTGTGCGCCATAACGAGCAGCCTGGTGACCTCGAGGCCGGAGAGAGAACACAAGTGACAATCTGATAAGATACGCAGGCTACATTCCTTCCCAAATGACGTCAGTTTTAGGGAAATATGTGTTTCAACAACGAGCTACAGTTTTGGAATAATTGCGCCCTGTCTATTTTCCGTATAGAAATCATTTGCGAACTGCTAGTGCCTAAGCTATAACCCCCCCCCTAAACATAGACAAGTTCCACACTGAAAATATGCAAAACCATTAGTTTTATAAAGACAAAGAGCGTATTTTCATCAGAATCATTGAGCCTATGCCTACTCACCAAACTGATGTTGTGGCCATAATTAATCCCCATGCATTGTTCAATGTGGAATTGTTCATCCATGTTTTTATTTTTATTACAAAGAACAGTCATAATAAACTAAATCAAACGTCTGTATTTTGTAAAAAATAAATAAATACAGATATTGGTTTGTAACCCTGAATAAAATGATCTTTCAACTCACCAAATTGAGCCCTGTTTCAAATGATCTCTCTTTGAGAGTCACTGCTTCACACTGGAAAAGGTTTTGGTTCTAAATTAACTAAATGAGGCTGTGCCATCGCACCATTGACTTCTATGAACGGACCACTGCTGAGGTTACTACCTTTTTAAAGATTGTGTTCCAGGAAATAATGTAACCAGTTGATATTGCAGAGTGTGTTCCAGGATATAATATAACCAGTTGATATTGCAGAGTGTGTTCCAGGATATAATATAACCAATTGATATTGCAGAGTGTGTTCCAGGAAATAATATAACCAGTTGATATTGCAGAGTGTGCTCCAGGATATAATATAACCAGTTGATATTGCAGATTGTGTTCCAGGATATAATATAACCAGTTGATATTGCAGATTGTGTTCCAGGATATAATATAACCAGTTGATATTGCAGATTGTGTTCCAGGATATAATATAACCAGTTGATATTAGTGTGTTCCATGATATAATATAACCAGTTGATAGTACAGATTGTGTTCCATGAAATAATATAACCAGTTGATATTGCAGATTGTGTTCCAGGATATAATATAACCAGTTGATAGTACAGATTGTGTTCCATTATATAATATAACCAGTTGATATTGCAGATTGTGTTCCATTATATAATATAACCAGTTGATATTGCAGATTGTGTTCCATTATATAATATAACCAGTTGATATTGCAGATTGTGTTCCATTATATAATATAACCAGTTGATATTGCAGATTGTGTTCCATTATATAATATAACCAGTTGATGCAGATTGTGTTCCATTATATAATATAACAGATAGTACAGATTGTGTTCCATTATATAATATAACCAGTTGATAGTACAGATTGTGTGCCAGGATATAATATAACCAGTTGATAGTACAGATTGTGTGCCAGGATATAATATAACCAGTTGATAGTACAGATTGTGTGCCAGGATATAATATAACCAGTTGATAGTACAGATTGTGTGCCAGGATATAATATAACCATATTACGGTTTTAATAAATTGGTACTTGTGTTTTTTATTGACTGAATATATTTGGGGCCATTTATCAATTAGAATGAGTTATCTGTAACGGTTGTGATAAATTGGACATTGTTGCGTACTGTTGGGATATAGATAAATACACACATATTTTTTCCAGTGCGTGCCTTGTGTTCTAAAAACTTGAGTACTCAAAAATAAATCCTGCGAGTACTCAAACAGTCAAAAAAAATGTCAAATGTCCATCCCTAGAAGAGTGATAACTTACATCTGTTTGTGGCTCTAACCTGTATAACATTTATCTGACAGAGCGGTTATGGAATCTATAGGCAGTAGTCTGACTTGAGATCCGTGCCCATCTTAATTTCAAATCTTCACAATCGGATTAGAAGGAAAGGTTCCAAGGAAAGGTTCCAAGGAAAGGTTGAATACTGAAGAAGGGATGTCAACATAATCAGCCCACAGAATCTGATCTTGTGATTGGTTGACACTGTGCCTGGCATTGAAGAAAGCCATACTGCCTCATTAAATGTTTATACTGATAAAACCTCATTCTGGAAGGACTCCCTGTGGCTTATTCCCAAAACAACGTTAATATTTCATCGGCATACAAGAACGCAGCATTCAGTAGGTAGGCCAAGTGTCAGTACCAGTAACAACGGGCTTCTTGTAGCTCCATCATATCTTAGAGGTATGAACATGGTCCTCAATAAACACTTAGAGAAGTAATGTACCACATTAGATATGAATGCTTTGGGAAACTCACCATTGATATTTCCTCAAAATGTAAAAACTATCTATACTTCACATGCAGTACCAGTAAAAAGTTTGGACACACCGACTCATTCAAGGGTTTTTCTTTATTTTGACTATTTTCTACATTGTAGAATAATACTGAAGACGTCAAAACTATGAAATAACACATATGGAATCATGTAGTAACCAAAAAAAGTGTTAAACAAATCAATATATTTTATATTTGAGATTCTTCAAAGTAGCCACCCTTTCTTTCATAGTTTTGATGTCTTCACTATTATTCTACAATGTAGAAAATAGTCAAAATAAAGAAAATGAGTCCAAACTTTTGACTGGTACTGTATATTTTACATGGCGTGACGCTCCTTTCTCTAGAAGACAAAGGCACTGGCCGAGACACATACCTCTCCACTGACATGAAGTTGCCATTGTCTCAGAGTAGTAGGCTTTGAATAGTCCAGTGTTGGATTCTTCAGCTGCCTTACAGTAGTACCATACTGTGTGGGTTATGAATGAAGAATGGGACATCGTGATCTCATGCAGATTGAGATAGCAATGTCTGATATTGTTTTACTGTCTCTTCTCAGAGCCACTTGCTTGTACTTTAGCTAAATGAGTGGCTCTCTCTCCCTCCCTGTCTCTGTAATGTCCTGTACATACATAGTAGATGTTAGTGGACTTGAACCAATACTGTCTGGTCTGGTCATAAGACGTGTTCACTGTCACTGTAAAGGCCTGATTGTCTTTGACTTCTTTACCCCTTCAGTGCAGATCAGTAAAGTATTTATCCATTCAGTGCAGATCAGTAAAGTATTTAACCCTTCAGTGCAGATCAGTAAAGTATTTACCCATTCAGTGCAGATCAGTAAAGTATTTATCCATTCAGTGCAGATCAGTAAAGTATTTAACCCTTCAGTGCAGATCAGTAAAGTATTTACCCATTCAGTGCAGATCAGTAAAGTATTTAACCCTTCAGTGCAGATCAGTAAAGTATTTATCCATTCAGTGCAGATCAGTAAAGTATTCCCCCCTTCAGTGCAGATCAGTAAAGTATTTACCCATTCAGTGCAGATCAGTAAAGTATTTATCCATTCAGTGCAGATCAGTAAAGTATTCCCCCCTTCAGTGCAGATCAGTAAAGTATTTACCCATTCAGTGCAGATCAGTAAAGTATTTACCCATTCAGTGCAGATCAGTAAAGTATTTATCCATTCAGTGCAGATCAGTAAAGTATTTCCCCCTTCAGTGCAGATCAGTAAAGTATTTACCCATTCAGTGCAGATCAGTAAAGTATTTATCCATTCAGTGCAGATCAGTAAAGTATTTATCCATTCAGTGCAGATCAGTAAAGTATTTATCCATTCAGTGCAGATCAGTAAAGTATTTCCCCCTTCAGTGCAGATCAGTAAAGTATTTCCCCCTTCAGTGCAGATCAGTAAAGTATTTACCCATTCAGTGCAGATCAGTAAAGTATTTATCCATTCAGTGCAGATCAGTAAAGTATTTAACCATTCAGTGCAGATCAGTAAAGTATTTATCCATTCAGTACAGATCAGTAAAGTATTCCCCCCTTCAGTGCAGATCAGTAAAGTATTTACCCATTCAGTGCAGATCAGTAAAGTATTTACCCATTCAGTGCAGATCAGTAAAGTATTTATCCATTCAGTGCAGATCAGTAAAGTATTTAACCATTCAGTGCAGATCAGTAAAGTATTTATCCATTCAGTACAGATCAGTAAAGTATTCCCCCCTTCAGTGCAGATCAGTAAAGTATTTACCCATTCAGTGCAGATCAGTAAAGTATTTACCCATTCAGTGCAGATCAGTAAAGTATTTATCCATTCAGTGCAGATCAGTAAAGTATTTAACCATTCAGTGCAGATCAGTAAAGTATTTATCCATTCAGTACAGATCAGTAAAGTATTACCCCCTTCAGTGCAGATCAGTAAAGTATTTACCCATTCAGTGCAGATCAGTAAAGTATTTACCCATTCAGTGCAGATCAGTAAAGTATTTATCCATTCAGTGCAGATCAGTAAAGTATTTAACCATTCAGTGCAGATCAGTAAAGTATTTATCCATTCAGTACAGATCAGTAAAGTATTTATCCATTCAGTGCAGATCAGTAAAGTATTTACCCATTCAGTGCAGATCAGTAAAGTATTTATCCATTCAGTGCAGATCAGTAAAGTATTTATCCATTCAGTACAGATCAGTACAGTATTTACCCATTCAGTGCAGATCAGTACAGTATTTAACCATTCAGTGCAGATCAGTAAAGTATTTATCCATTCAGTGCAGATCAGTACAGTATTTAACCATTCAGTGCAGATCAGTAAAGTATTCCCCCCTTCAGTGCAGATCAGTAAAGTATTCCCCCCGTCAGTGCAGATCAGTAAAGCCTTCCTATCTGGTAGTGTCTGTCTGTAGTAACCTATGACCAATAACCATGACAGGGTTCTCACTAGATGTCCATGCCACAGTTATATGACTATATCGTGATTGTCAAAATTGATGTTTCTCTAGTCTGTTTGGGACCTGGCACACACAATGAGAAAGAGTTAGTGCTGCTTAGTGACTTCCCAGCAGACGGTGCTCAGTTCCTACTAACATATCCATCTGACTATCCATGGCAGAAGTGATCTAGAACTCATCAAGTCATCATCACTCAATGTACTGTGTTATTTTCACACGGCTAGACCACAGAAATAAAAGCCTTTTAGCCTCTGTGGAAGAGTGCTGTTATTTATACCCTCTATCAGCTGAAACCAGGACAGGGAAGGGAAGAGAGAGTGGGGGCAGAGAGAGAGAAAGGGAGAGAGAGAAAGAAAGACATTTATAAAGAGAGAGAGGGAGGGAGAGTGAGAGAGAAAAAAGAGGGAGAGAAAAGAGAGGAGAGAGAGCGAGAGAGAAAGGAAAGAAAGAGAAATGAAAGAGGGAGAGAGAAATGAGAGAGAGAGAGAGAGAGAGGGAGAGAGAGAGAGAGAGAGAGAGGGAGAGAGAGAGAGAGAGAGAGGAGAGCAGCAGCAGGGTTTTAAATGGGTCACCTTGAGAGGAGCACCATCATCAGAGGCCAGGATATATGGATGAGAAAAAAAGGATGGATGAGGAATGGAGGATGGATGAGGAAAGATTGATGGATGAGGAATGGAGGAATGGAGGAAAGCCTGGCTAGTTCCTTGAAGTCGTGTGGAAAACCCACTCACTACGCTGTGTTCCAAATGTCACAGTATTCCCTATTTAGTGCACTACTTTGGACCAGTACCCATAGGGCTCTAGTCTAAAGTAGTGCACTATGTAGTGAATAAGGTGCCATTTGGGACACCGATATTGAGAGGAGGCTTATCATCACAGAGCAGCCTGAAAGACGGGATATCTCCACAGTGCAGGATATCTCCACAGTGCAGGATATCTCCTCAGAGCAGGATATCTCCTCGGTGCAGGATATCTCCACAGTGCAGGATATCTCCTCAGAGCAGGATATCTCCTCAGTGCAGGATATCTCCTCAGAGCAGGATATCTCCTCAGTGCAGGATATCTCCTCAGTGCAACAGTGCAGGATATCTCCTCAGAGCAGGATATCTCCTCAGTGCGGGATATCTCCTCAGTGCAGGATTTCTCCACAGAGCAGGATATCTCCTCGGAGTAGTGGGGTAAAAAAACCCAGTGTAATCGTATTGAGTTTACTCATATTGAGTGTACTAGTATTGCGTGTACTCATATTGAGTGTACTAGTATTGCATGTACTCATATTGAGTGTACTAGTATTGAGTGTACTAGTATTGCGTGTACTCATATTGAGTGTACTAGTATTGCGTGTACTCATATTGAGTGTACTAGTATTGAGTGTACTAGTATTGCGTGTACTCATATTGAGTGTACTAGTATTGAGTGTACTAGTATTGCGTGTACTCATATTGAGTGTGCTAGTATTGCGTGTACTCATATTGAGTGTACTAGTATTGAGTGTACTAGTATTGCGTGTACTCATATTGAGTGTACTCATATTGAGTGTACAAGTATTGAGTGTACTCATATTGAGTGTACAAGTATTGAGTGTACTCATATTGAGTGTACTAGTATTGCGTGTACTCATATTGAGTGTACTAGTATTGCGTGTACTCATATTGAGTGTACTAGTATTGAGTGTACTAGTATTGCGTGTACTAGTATTGTGAAAGTATTTGAGGTGTGTGTACTCATATTGAGTGTACTAGTATTGAGTGTACTAGTATTTGAAAGTATTTGAGGTGTGTGTACTCATATTGAGTGTACTAGTATTGCGTGTACTATTATTTGAAAGTATTTGAGGTGTGTACCTTGGAGTTTCCACTTTGGGACTATTCCATTGGTTCCATCCTATAGTGTCCGTTGGTTGGTTGCATGGTGTCCTGCTCCTGCCCACTCCCCACTAGACGTCCAGCAGCGGCCATGTTTTATTTGCCAAGCATTTAAACTGTTCTCTCATTTGTGAAACAATAACACCCTGGTCTGTGCTATTTAGACCTTGGCTGGCTGTTGCTCATTTCCTACTGAATCAATGTAGGTTGTGTAGGTTAATTATTTCTACAGGAAGAGGAGGCATAAAACACTTTGATGCTGGGCTCATGGTGTGTGTGTGTGTGTGTGTGTGTGTGTGTGTGTGTGTGTGTGTGTGTGTGTGTGTGTGTGTGTGTGTGTGTGTGTGTGTGTGTGTGTGTGTGTGTGTGTGTGTGTGTGTGTGTGTGTGCGTGTGTGTGTGTGCGTGTGTGCGTGTGTGTGTGTGTGTATACTTCTTATTGTTACTTTGTCCTTGATGTTCACACTATGTACTGTAGATCAATGACTAGCCAGGGATAAAGATATCCATGACATTCATTCTGCCAATATCAGAAAGTTAGGCCTACGTATTTTACCCTTTAAAGCCAACAGCACAAACTGGTATGGTATGGATATCTCTGGTATGGATATCTCTGGTATGGATATCTCTGGTATGGATATCTCTGGTATGGATGTCTCTGGTATGGATATCTCTGGTATGGATATCTCTGGTATGGATATCTCTGGTATGGATATCTCTGGTATGGATATCTCTGGTATGGATATCTCTGGTATGGCTGTCTCTGGTATGGATATCTCTGGTACAGATATCTCTGGTATGGATATCTCTGGTATGGCTGTCTCTGGTATGGATGTCTCTGGTATGATATCTCTGGTATGCATATCTCTGGTATGGCTGTCTCTGGTATGGATATCTCTGGTATGGATATCTCTGGTATGGCTGTCTCTGGTATGGATATCTCTGGTATGGCTGTCTCTGGTATGGATATCTCTGGTATGGCTGTCTCTGGTATGGTTGTCTCTGGTATGGCTGTCTCTGGTATGGCTGTCTCTGGTATGGATATCTCTGGTATGGCTGTCTCTGGTATGGCTGTCTCTGGTATGGATATCTCTGGTATGGCTGTCTCTGGTATGGAAATCTCTGGTATGGATATCTCTGGTATGGATATCTCTGGTATGATGTCTCTGGTATGGATATCTCTGGTATGGCTGTCTCTGGTATGGATATCTCTGGTACAGATATCTCTGGTATGGATATCTCTGGTATGGATATCTCTGGTATGGATATCTCTGGTATGGCTGTCTCTGGTATGGATATCTCTGGTACAGATATCTCTGGTATGGATATCTCTGGTATGGATATCTCTGGTATGGATATCTCTGGTATGATGTCTCTGGTATGGCTGTCTCTGGTATGGATATCTCTGGTATGGATATCTCTGGTATGAATATCTCTGGTATGGATATCTCTGGTATGGATATCTCTGGTATGGATATCTCTGGTATGGCTGTCTCTGGTATGGATACCTCTGGTACAGATATCTCTGGTATGGATATCTCTGGTATGGATATCTCTGGTATGGATATCTCTGGTATGGCTGTCTCTGGTATGGATATCTCTGGTACAGATATCTCTGGTATGGATATCTCTGGTATGGATATCTCTGGTATGGATATTTCTGGTACAGATATCTCTGGTATGGATATCTCTGGTATGGATATCTCTGGTATGGATAACTCTGGTATGGATATCTCTGGTATGAGGTCTCTGGTATGTATATCTCTGGTATGGATATCTCTGGTACAGATATCTCTGGTGTGGATATCTCTGGTATGGATATCTCTGGTATGGATAACTCTGGTATGGATATCTCTGGTATGAGGTCTCTGGTATGGATATCTCTGGTATGGATATCTCTGGTATGGATATCTCTGGTATGGCTGTCTCTGGTATGGATATCTCTGGTATGGCTGTCTCTGGTATGGATATCTCTGGTATGGATGTCTCTGGTATGGATATCTCTGGTATGGATATCTCTGGTATGGATATCTCTGGTATGGATATCTCTGGTATGGATGTCTCTGGTATGGATGTCTCTGGTATGGCTGTCTCTGGTATGGATGTCTCTGGTATGATATCTCTGGTATGCATATCTCTGGTATGGCTGTCTCTGGTATGGATATCTCTGGTATGGATATCTCTGGTATGGCTGTCTCTGGTATGGATATCTCTGGTATGGCTGTCTCTGGTATGGTTGTCTCTGGTATGGCTGTCTCTGGTATGGCTGTCTCTGGTATGGATATCTCTGGTATGGCTGTCTCTGGTATGGCTGTCTCTGGTATGGATATCTCTGGTATGGCTGTCTCTGGTATGGAAATCTCTGGTATGGATATCTCTGGTATGGATATCTCTGGTATATCTCTGGATATGGATGGTCTCTGGTATGGATATCTCTGGTATGGATATCTCTGGTATGGATGTCTCTGGTATGATATCTCTGGTATGGATATCTCTGGTATGGATATCTCTGGTATGGCTGTCTCTGGTATGGATATCTCTGGTATGGATATCTCTGGTATGGATGTCTCTGGTATGGATATCTCTGGTATGGATATCTCTGCAGACAGACTGTTATTTAGAGAAGTGTTGTAATCCCTGCATAGGAGGCACCCTGGTTTCAAGGTTCCAGCTAGTGGCCCTCTCAGTATGGTCTCTGTTGACAGAGAAACCGTCTCGGATTCACTGACCATCTGCCCGTTAGCACATGAACAACAGCAGTGGAGAGGTCTGGGGCACCAGAGGGACAGACAAACAGGCTTGGAACCATTCAATATAGGTAACAGAGGACATATCATAAACACACAAAGGACATATTATAAATGACTACCCTATTCCCTATTTAGTGCACTACTTTTGACCAGCCATATTGGGCTCTGGTGAGAAGTAGTGCACTATGTAGGGAATAGGGTGTAATTTAAGACCTTAACCAGGGAGAGATTCAACTGTGTGGCTAAAATAGTGAGGAGGACTATCTGAAGACCCATAGTATCTGTGATGAAGATAAACTGTAACCAGAAGCCGTTGGGTTCCCTTTTTAAAATGTCCCATCTTATAAAACATCATTACATACATTCTATTGGAAACACTCGCTTACTGTACAATTTTTATTCATTTCTCTCTAAATGTCTCTCTTGATTTATAGTTATAGATGGATTTGAATTATTAACTGAGGCTGTTCTCTGTCTTATCTGAGCTTGGTATTTATATTCATTAGCCTATGAAGGCAGTGAAGGTATTGAACGTTGACTTGAGAGACTGTGTTATCCTGGTCTAAGATGGGAGTTTTGGCTCAGCTGTGGTCTTGGAATAGTCTGAGACTTGGGCTTGTCTCTCTCTCCCTCTCTTTCTATCCCTCTCTGTCTCCCTCTCGCTCTCTCTCCCTCTCTTTCTCTCCCTCTCCCTCTCTCTCTCTCTCTTTCTCTTTCTTTCCCTCTCTCCATCTTTGTCTCCCTCTCTCCCTCTCTTTCTCTCCCTTTTAATCTCCCTCTCTTTCTCTCCCTCTTTCCCTCTCTCTCTTCCTCTCTCCTTCGCTTTCTTGGCATCGAATAGTCTGAGTCTTGGGCCAAATCCCACAGAACATATTTAGTGTTTCAGTTCTTCAGTTCTCTGCTCAGTGTGGGCAGAATAGGCATGTATCATCCTTCTCTCTCTCTCTCTCTCTCTCTCTCTCTCTCTCTCTCTCTCTCTTTCTGTCTCTGTTTCTCTCTCTCTCTCTGTCTCTGTTTCTCTCTCTCTATGTCTCTCTCTCTCTCTCTGTCTCTGTTTCTGTCTCTGTCTCTCTCTGTTTCTCTCTCTCTCTCTCGGTCTCTGTTTCTGTCTCTGTCTCTGTCTCTCTATGTTTCTCTCTCTCTCTCTCTCTCTCTCTCTCTCTCTCTCTCTCTGTCTCTGTTTCTCTCTCTCTCTCTCTGTTTCTCTCTCTCTCTCTCTGTCTCTGTTTCTTTCTCTGTCTCTCTCTCTCTCTCTCTCTCTCTCTCTGTCTCTCTCTCTGTCTCTGTTTCTCTCTCTCTCTATGTCTCTCTCTCTCTCTCTCTCTCTCTGTCTCTGTTTCTGTCTCTGTCTCTCTCTGTTTTCTCTCTCTCTCTCTCTGTCTCTGTTTCGCTCTCTCTCTCTGTCTCTCTGTCTCTCTCTCTCTCTGTCTCTCTCTCCTCTCTCTCTCTCTCTCTCTCTCTCTCTCTCTCTCTCTCTCTCTCTCTCTCTCTCTCTCTCTGTCTCTCTCATGGCTTATTTTGATAGGAACAGATATGTTGTCTCTCCATGGTCCATGCAAGTTCGTCATGATGTTGAACAGTGGTCGGTCTTACTGATTTAGCATCAGTAAATAGACAGAGAGCAGTGACAAATGCTACGCTACTACTACTACCACTATTGCTATTACTACTCAGTACGTTCAGCCGCCAAGCTGAATAAGTCATTTTCAATAGGAGGAGATTCACTTTAATGTCCACTTGGCCAAAGATTAGGGATACCTTGTGTCTATTCTGATCAGAGTTGTTCTGACACGCTGGCTTTGATGTAGAGATGGTGTTGCTGATAGACCCCATGCTTTCTCACTGATGCTTTCACACACACACACACACACACACACACACACACACACACACACACACACACACACACACACACACACACACACACACACACACACACACACACACACACACACACACACACACACACACACACACACACACAGACACAGTGGACCTTGGATCTAGCAGCACCATGTGAGAATTACCAATGAGGCCTGAAAATTAAGTGATACCCTTCAGAACCTAATTCAAGATGAGTTAATAACACATTTTAGAAAAATAGAGAGGCAGAGAGAGAGAGAGAGAGAGAGAGAGATAGAGGGGCAGGGAGAGAGGTAGAGACAGAGGCAGAGAGAGAGAGGGAGAGAGAGAGCGAGAGAGGCAGAGAAAGAGAGGTAGGGAGAGAGAGAGACAGAGAGAGAGAGAGATAGAGGGGCAGGGAGAGAGGTAGAGAGAGAGGCAGAGGGAGAGAGAGAGAGCGAGAGAGGCAGAGAGAAAGAGAGGTAGGAAGAGAGAGAGACAGAGAGAGAGAGAGAGAGAGAGAGGCAGAGACAGAGAGAGAGAGAGAGAGAGAGAGAGAGAGAGAGAGAGAGAGAGAGAGAGAGAGAGGAATTAAGAGAGAGTAATTTTAGTATCCCACACCTGGGTA
>NW_027258380.1:0-35000 GCF_045791955.1 Oncorhynchus clarkii lewisi
TATAACAGACACCCATCCTCTACTTCCGGCGCCGACAGAGATGGCCGCCTCGCTTCGCGTTCCTAGGAAACTATGCAGTTTTTTGTTTTTTACGTGTTATTTCTTACATTAGTACCCCAGGTCATCTTAGGTTTCATTACATACAGTCGAGAAGAACTACTGAATATAAGATCAGCATCAACTCACCATCAGTACGACCAAGAATATGTTTTTCGCGACGCGGATCCTGTGTTCTGCCTTACAAACAGGACAACGGAGTGGATCCTATGCAGCGACCCAAAAAAACGACTCCGAAAGAGAGGGAAACGAGGCGGTCTTCTGGTCAGACTCCGGAGACGGGCACAGCGCACACCACTCCCTAGCATTCTTCTTGCCAATGTCCAGTCTCTTGACAACAAGGTTGATGAAATCCGGTAGCATTCCAGAGGGACATCAGAGACTGTAACGTTCTTTGCTTCACGGAAACGTGGCTTACTGGAGAGACGCTATCCGAAGCGGTGCAGCCAACAGGTTTCTCCACGCATCGCGCAGACAGGAAAAAACATCTTTCTGGTAAAAAGAGGGGCGGGGGCGTATGCCTTATGACTAACGTGACATGGTGCGATGAAAGAAACATACAGGAACTCAAATCCTTCTGTTCACCTGATTTAGAATTCCTCACAATCAAATGTAGACCGCATTATCTACCAAGAGAATTCTCTTCGATTATAATCACAGCCGTATATATCCCCCCCCAAGCAGACACATCGATGGCTCTGAACGAACTTTATTTAACTCTCTGCAAACTGGAAACAATTTATCCGGAGGCTGCATTCATTGTAGCTGGGGATTTTAACAAGGCTAATCTGAAAACAAGACTCCCCAAATTTTATCAGCATATCGATTGCGCAACCAGGGGAGGAAAGACCTTGGACCATTGTTACTCTAACTTCCGCGACGCATATAAGGCCCTGCCCCGCCCCCCTTTCGGAAAAGCTGACCACGACTCCATTTTGTTGATCCCTGCCTACAGACAGAAACTAAAACAAGAGGCTCCCACGCTGAGGTCTGTCCAACGCTGGTCCGACCAAGCTGACTCCACACTCCAAGACTGCTTCCATCACGTGGACTGGGAGATGTTTCGTATTGCGTCAGATAACAACATTGACGAATACGCTGATTCGGTGTGCGAGTTCATTAGAACGTGCGTTGAAGATGTCGTTCCCATAGCAACGATTAAAACATTCCCTAACCAGAAACCGTGGATTGATGGCAGCATTCGTGTGAAACTGAAAGCGCGAACCACTGCTTTTAATCAGGGCAAGGTGTCTGGTAACATGACCGAATACAAACAGTGCAGCTATTCCCTCCGCAAGGCTATCAAACAAGCTAAGCGCCAGTACAGAGACAAAGTAGAATCTCAATTCAACGGCTCAGACACAAGAGGCATGTGGCAGGGTCTACAGTCAATCACGGACTACAGGAAGAAACCCAGCCCAGTCACGGACCAGGATGTCTTGCTCCCAGGCAGACTAAATAACTTTTTTGCCCGCTTTGAGGACAATACAGTGCCACTGACACGGCCTGCAACGAAAACATGCGGTCTCTCCTTCACTGCAGCCGAGGTGAGTAAGACATTTAAACGTGTTAACCCTCGCAAGGCTGCAGGCCCAGATGGCATCCCCAGCCGCGCCCTCAGAGCATGCGCAGACCAGCTGGCCGGTGTGTTTACGGACATATTTAATCAATCCCTATACCAGTCTGCTGTTCCCACATGCTTCAAGAGGGCCACCATTGTTCCTGTTCCCAAGAAAGCTAAGGTAACTGAGCTAAATGACTACCGCCCCGTAGCACTCACATCCGTCATCATGAAGTGCTTTGAGAGACTAGTCAAGGACCATATCACCTCCACCCTACCTGACACCCTAGACCCACTCCAATTTGCTTACCGCCCAAATAGGTCCACAGACGATGCAATCTCAACCACACTGCACACTGCCCTAACCCATCTGGACAAGAGGAATACCTATGTGAGAATGCTGTTCATCGACTACAGCTCGGCATTCAACACCATAGTACCCTCCAAGCTCGTCATCAAGCTCGAGACCCTGGGTCTCGACCCCGCCCTGTGCAACTGGGTACTGGACTTCCTGACGGGCCGCCCCCAGGTGGTGAGGGTAGGCAACAACATCTCCTCCCCGCTGATCCTCAACAATGGGGCCCCACAAGGTTGCGTTCTGAGCCCTCTCCTGTACTCCCTGTTCACCCACGACTGCGTGGCCACGCACGCCTCCAACTCAATCATCAAGTTTGCGGACGACACAACAGTGGTAGGCTTGATTACCAACAACGATGAGACGGCCTACAGGGAGGAGGTGAGGGCCCTCGGAGTGTGGTGTCAGGAAAACAACCTCACACTCAACGTCAACAAAACTAAGGAGATGATTGTGGACTTCAGGAAACAGCAGAGGGAACACCCCCCTATCCACATCGATGGAACAGTAGTGGAGAGGGTAGCAAGTTTTAAGTTCCTCGGCATACACATCACAGACAAACTGAATTGGTCCACTCACACAGACAGCATCGTGAAGAAGGCGCAGCAGCGCCTCTTCAACCTCAGGAGGCTGAAGAAATTCGGCTTGTCACCAAAAGCACTCACAAACTTCTACAGATGCACAATCGAGAGCATCCTGGCGGGCTGTATCACCGCCTGGTATGGCAACTGCACCGCCCTCAACCGTAAGGCTCTCCAGAGGGTAGTGAGGTCTGCACAACGCATCACCGGGGGCAAACTACCTGCCCTCCAGGACACCTACACCACCCGATGTCACAGGAAGGCCATAAAGATCATCAAGGACATCAACCACCCGAGCCACTGCCTGTTCACCCCGCTATCATCCAGAAGGCGAGGTCAGTACAGGTGCATCAAAGCTGGGACCGAGAGACTGAAAAACAGCTTCTATCTCAAGGCCATCAGACTGTTAAACAGCCACCACTAACACTGAGTGGCTGCTGCCAACACACTGACACTGACTCAACTCCAGCCACTTTAATAATGGGAATTGATGGGAAATGATGTAAATATATCACTAGCCACTTTAAACAATGCTACCTTATATAAATGTTACTTACCCTACATTATTCATCTCATATGCATACGTATATACTGTACTCTATATCATCGACGGTATCCTTATGTAATACATGTATCACTAGCCACTTTATACTATACTATGCCACTTTGTTTACATACTCATCTCATTTGTACATACTGTACCCGATACCATCTACTGTATCTTGCCTATGCTGCTCTGTACCATCACTCATTCATATATCCTTATGTACATATTCTTTATCCCCTTACACTGTGTACAAGACAGTAGTTTTGGAATTGTTAGTTAGATTACTTGTTATTACTGCATTGTCGGAACTAGAAGCACAAGCATTTCGCTACACTCGCATTAACATCTGCTAACCATGTGTATGTGACAAATAAAATTTGATTTGATTTGATTTGATTTGATTTAAAGGACTAGGTTAAAACATTAAAACAGACACCCATCTGATAAAGGACTAGGATAAAACAGACACCCATCTGGTAAAGGACTAGATTAAAACATTAAAACAGACACCCATCTGATAAAGGACTAGGATAAAACAGACACCCATCTGGTAAAGGACTAGGTTATAACATTAAAACAGACACCCATCTGGTAAAGGACTAGGTTATAACAGACACCCATCTGGTAAAGGACTAGGATAAAACAGACACCCATCTGGTAAAGGACTAGGTTATAACATTAAAACAGACACCCATCTGATAAAGGACTAGGATAAAACAGACACCCATCTGGTAAAGGACTAGGTTATAACATTAAAACAGACACCCATCTGATAAAGGACTAGGATAAAACAGACACCCATCTGGTAAAGGACTAGGTTATAACATTAAAACAGACACCCATCTGATAAAGGACTAGGATAAAACAGACACCCATCTGATAAAGGACTAGGTTAAAATATTAAAACAGACACCCATCTGGTAAAGGACTAGGTTATAACATTAAAACAGACACCCATCTGATAAAGGACTAGGTTATAACAAACACCCATCTGGTAAAGGACTAGGTTAAAATATTAAAACAGACACCCATCTGGTAAAGGACTAGGTTATAACAAACACCCATCTGGTAAAGGACTAGGTTAAAATATTAAAACAGACACCCATCTGGTAAAGGACTAGGTTATAACAAACACCCATCTGGTAAAGGATTAGGTTAAAATATTAAAACAGACACCCATCTGGTAAAGGACTAGGTTAAAACATTAAAACAGACACCCATCTGATAAAGGATAAAACAAACACCCATCTGATAAAGGACTAGGTTAAAATATTAAAACAGACACCCATCTGGTAAAGGACTAGATTAAAACATTAAAACAGACACCCATCTGATAAAGGACTAGGATAAAACAAACACCCATCTGATAAAGGACTAGGATAAAACATTAAAACAGACACCCATCTGATAAAGGACTAGGATAAAACAAACACCCATCTGATAAAGGACTAGGTTAAAACATTAAAACAGAAACCCATCTGGTAAAGGACTAGCTAAAAACAGAAAAAGAGTCCTTTTTGGTAAGGCACAAGCTAAGGCAAAATATGCACTTAAACTGAAATGTGTACCAGGACATCCAACACACTAGCAGTCATTGACATTGCACTTGGAGAACGTAAATAGCTATGAGCAGAGATGTCAATCTTAGCGACTAGCAGCAGAGGCTGGAGAACATACAGTAGGTGCTAACAGTTGTGTAATAAGATGGTACAGACCGAATGAAGTGAGGAAAGTGACTCACGTGGCGGAGAGCTTGAGGTTCTTCACCTTCTCCACAGCGTGCTCATCAGCCAGCCCCACGTGGCAACCCAGGGCCAAGAGAGTCCTTCAGACCAATCAGAAAGGAGAAGTCAGCTTCACTAAGAGAGGGTGTGACTAACTTCACACAAATCAAATCGTATTTGCCACATGCCCCCGAATACAACAGGTGTAGTAGACCTTACAGTGAAATGCTGAATACAACAGTTGTAGTAGAGCTCACAGTGAAATGCTGAATACAACAGGTGTAGTAGACCTTACAGTGAAATGCTGAATACAACAGGTGTAGTAGACCTTACAGTGAAATGCTGAAAACAACAGGTGTAGTAGACCTTACAGTGAAATGCTGAATACAACAGGTGTAGTAGACCTTACAGTGAAATGCTGAATACAACAGGTGTAGTAGACCTTACAGTGAAATGCTGAATACAACAGGTGTAGTAGACCTTACAGTGAAATGCTGAATACAACAGGTGTAGTAGACCTTACAGTGAAATGCTGAATACAACAGGTGTAGTAGACCTTACAGTGAAATGCTGAATACAACAGGTGTAGTAGACCTCACAGTGAAATGCTGAATACAACAGGTGTAGTAGACCTCACAGTGAAATGCTGAATACAACAGGTGTAGTGGACCTCACAGTGAAATGCTGAATACAACAGGTGTAGTGGACCTCACAGTGAAATGCTGAATACAACAGGTGTAGTAGACCTTACAGTGAAATGCTGAATACAACAGGTGTAGTAGACCTTACAGTGAAATGCTGAATACAACAGGTGTAGTAGACCTCACAGTGAAATGCTGAATACAACAGGTGTAGTGGACCTCACAGTGAAATGCTGAATACAACAGGTGTAGTGGACCTCACAGTGAAATGCTGAATACAACAGGTGTAGTAGACCTCACAGTGAAATGCTGAATACAACAGGTGTAGTAGACCTCACAGTGAAATGCTGAATACAACAGGTGTAGTGGACCTCACAGTGAAATGCTGAATACAACAGGTGTAGTAGACCTTACAGTGAAATACTGAATACAGCAGGTGCTCTCGATGGTGCAGCTGTAGGACCTTTAGATGATCTGAGGACCAATGCCAAATATTTTCAGTCTCCTGGGGGAGAATAGACTTTGTCGTGCCCTCTTTACGACTGTCTTGGTGTGTTTGGAGCATGATAGTTTGTTGGGGATGTGGACACCATGGAACTTGAAGCTCTCAACCTGCTCCCAGTCAATTTTTTATTTAACATTTATTTCACCTTGTTCAGGGGCAGAACGACAGATTTGTCAGCTCCTTGTCAGCTCGGGGATTCAATCCAGAAACCTTTCGGTTACTGGCCCAACTATCTAACCACTAGACTACCTGCCGCCCCTACACTCTAACCACTAGGTTACCTGCCTCCCCGATGAGAATGGGGACGTACTTGGTCCTCCTTTTCCTGTAGTCCACAATCATCTCCTTTGTCTTGATCACGTTGAGGGAGTGGTTGTTGTCCTGGCAACACATCGTTGTCTCATCGTTGTCTGTGATCAGGCCTACAGTACCACTGCTGTGTCATCGTTGTCTGTGATCAGGCCTACAGTACCACTGTTGTGTCATCGTTAGCACAACGTCAGCCAAAGATCAGCTAACGCCTCGTTAGTCTTGCGACAAAAGAAAGCACGGCTCTCGACTGATAAGCAGTGAAGGACATTCGGTGTAGTCAACGCAGCACAGTAGTGGGTTGACCTAAACGAGACAGCGACTAGTGCACTGTTGCAGTTCTTGACACAAACCGGTGCGCCTGGCACCTACTACCACACCCTGTTCAAAGGCACTTAAATCTTTTGTCTTCTGAATGGCACAAATACATAATCAATGTCTCAATCTTTCTTTCTCCTCCCCTTCATCTACACTGATTGAAGTGGATTTAACAAGTGACATCAATAAGGGATCATGGCTTTCACCTGGATTCACCTGGTCACAGAAAGAGCAGGTGTTCCTAATGTTTTGTACACTCAGTGTATGGTACTTGGTGTGTCTGTCAGATCTGATGGCTCCATGAGAGTCCAGTCTGAAATACAGTGTTTAATCCCTGCTGTGAACACTACTGAATACTCAATGACTTAATAGTTTACAACAAGTAGACCCGGGTGGGCCGTTCTGTTCCAGTCCCTCCCTGCCTAAAGTTGTGTCCCAAATGGAACTCGATTCCCTTTATAGTACACTACTTTTGACCAGGGACCATAGGGCTCTAATTTAAAAGTAGTGCACTATATAGGGAATATGTTGCCATTGAGCACACACACACTCTCCATTATAATCCACTAAGTATAATTAAAATAAATGCTCTCCAGCCGTGCCTGCATCCCAAATGGGACCCTTTTCCGTACATAGTGCACTACTTTTTACCAAATTCCTGGGCCCTGGTCAAAAGTAGTGTACTATATAGGGAATAAGGCTGTAGTATAGAGTAGTGCACTATATAGGGAATAGGGCTGTAGTATAGAGTAGTGTACTATATAGGGAATAGGGCTGTAGTATAAAGTAGTGCACTATATAGGGAATAGGGCTGTAGTATAGAGTAGTGTACTATATAGGGAATAGGGCTGTAGTATAAAGTAGTGCACTATATAGGGAATAGGGCTGTAGTATAGAGTAGTGTACTATATAGGGAATAGGGCTGTAGTATAAAGTAGTGCACTATATAGGGAATAGGGCTGTAGTATAGAGTAGTGTACTATATAGGGAATAGGGCTCTAGTATAAAGTAGTGCACTATATAGGGCTGTAGTATAAAGTAGTGCACTATATAGGGAATAGGGCTCTAGTATAAAGTAGTGCACTATATAGGGAATAGGGCTCTAGTATAAAGTAGTGCACTATATAGGGCTGTAGTATAAAGTAGTGCACTATATAGGGAATAGGGCTCTAGTATAAAGTAGTGCACTATATAGGGAATAGGGCTCTAGTATAAAGTAGTGCACTATATAGGGAATAGGGCTCTAGTATAAAGTAGTGCACTATATAGGGCTGTAGTATAAAGTAGTGCACTATATAGGGAATAGGGCTCTAGTATAAAGTAGTGCACTATATAGGGAATAGGGCTCTAGTATAAAGTAGTGCACGATATAGGGAATAGGGCTCTAGTATAAAGTAGTGCACTATATAGGGCTGTAGTATAAAGTAGTGCACTATATAGGGAATAGGGCTCTAGTATAAAGTAGTGCACGATATAGGGAATATGTTGCCATTGAGCACACACACACTCTCCATTATAATCCACTAAGTATAATTAAAATAAATGCTCTCCAGCCGTGCCTGCATCCCAAATGGGACCCTTTTCCGTACATAGTGCACTACTTTTTACCAAATTCCTGGGCCCTGGTCAAAAGTAGTGTACTATATAGGGAATAGGGCTGTAGTATAAAGTAGTGTACTATATAGGGAATAGGGCTGTAGTATAAAGTAGTGCACTACATAGGGAATAGGGCTGTAATATAAAGTAGTGCACTATATGGGGAATAGGGCTGTAGTATAGAGTAGTGCACTATATAGGGAATAGGGCTGTAGTATAGAGTAGTGCACTATATAGGGAATAGGGCTGTAGTATAAAGTAGTGCACTATATAGGGAATAGGGCTGTAGTGTAGAGTAGTGCTCTATATAGGGAATAGGGCTGTAGTATAGAGTAGTGTACTATATAGGGAATAGGGCTGTAGTATAAAGTAGTGCACTATATAGGGAATAGGGCTATAGTATAGAGTAGTGCTCTATATAGGGAATATGGCTGTAGTATAGAGTAGTGTACTATATAGGGAATAGGGCTGTAGTATAAAGTAGTGCACTATATAGGGCTGTAGTATAAAGTAGTGCACTATATAGGGAATAGGGCTCTAGTATAAAGTAGTGCACTATATAGGGAATAGGGCTGTAGTATAAAGTAGTGCACTATATAGGGAATAGGGCTGTAGTATAAAGTAGTGCACTATATAGGGAATAGGGCTGTAGTATAAAGTAGTGCACTATATAGGGAATAGGGCTGTAGTATAGAGTAGTGCACTATATAGGGAATATGTTGCCATTGAGCACACATACACTCTCCATTATAATCCACTAAGTATAATTAAAATAAATGCTCTCCAGCCGTGCCTGCATCCCAAATGGGACCCTTTTCCGTACATAGTGCACTACTTTTTACCAAATTCCTGGGCCCTGGTCAAAAGTAGTGTACTATATAGGGAATAGGGCTGTAGTATAAAGTAGTGTACTATATAGGGAATAGGGCTGTAGTATAAAGTAGTGCACTATATAGGGAATAGGGCTGTAGTATAGAGTAGTGCACTATATAGGGAATATGTTGCCATTGAGCACACATACACTCTCCATTATAATCCACTAAGTATAATTAAAATAAATGCTCTCCAGCCGTGCCTGCATCCCAAATGGGACCCTTTTCCGTACATAGTGCACTACTTTTTACCAAATTCCTGGGCCCTGGTCAAAAGTAGTGTACTATATAGGGAATAGGGCTGTAGTATAAAGTAGTGTACTATATAGGGAATAGGGCTGTAGTATAAAGTAGTGCACTACATAGGGAATAGGGCTGTAATATAAAGTAGTGCACTATATGGGGAATAGAGTGCCATTTGGGACATTGTTGTGTCTGAGATTCAGGTCACGGAATTCATTTCTGCATTTAGATGGCACTCCGTCTTAGTCTTCACCCCTCTCTCTCTCTCCCTCCTTCTCATCTCCAGGAAATATGCAATTAATTAAAACTAACAAAGTTGTCCCGACAGGTTTTTTAAATTACTCCGGGAATTCAAATAGGCAGTTTCTTGCTGAGAGAGAAGTAGTCTAACGGGTGTGATATTCAGTTCAGGGAGAGCTGAACCAGGTATTGAAAATCATTTCTCCTGACAAAAAGTTAATTGATCGTAGAAATGGGTAAGAGTCGAACACAAAGATGAGACCACTCTGTGATGATGTACGGATCAAGAGAACTTGGGACATGTTTTGAAAAATCATAAAACTGACTGCCTTATAGTTCAAATGTATGTTTGTTCTACAGAAATCCACCCATCAGGCCATTCCTCCATTCCATTACATGTTCTGTCTGTGTCTTTTGGGTCATATGCCAAAACCAGCAGGAACAGTCTGGATCGTTTCAACTAGGGATTGTAGCCAGCAGGAACAGTCTGGATCGTTTCAACTAGGGACTGTACCCAGCAGGAACAGTCTGGATAGTTTCAACTAGGGATTGTAGCCAGCAGGAACAGTCTGGATAGTTTCAACTAGGGATTGTACCCAGCAGGAACAGTCTGGATCGTTTCAACTAGGGACTGTACCCAGCAGGAACAGTCTGGATAGTTTCAACTAGGGATTGTACCCAGCAGGAACAGTCTGGATAGTTTCAACTAGGGATTGTACCCAGCAGGAACAGTCTGGATAGTTTCAACTAGGGACTGTACCCAGCAGGAACAGTCTGGATAGTTTCAACTAGGGATTGTACCCAGCAGGAACAGTCTGGATAGTTTCAACTAGGGATTGTACCCAACAGGAACAGTCTGGATAGTTTCAACTAGGGATTGTACCCAGCAGGAACAGTCTGGATAGTTTCAACTAGGGATTGTACCCAGCAGGAACAGTCTGGATAGTTTCAACTAGGGATTGTACTCAGCAGGAACAGTCTATATAGTTTCAACTAGGGACTGTACCCAGCAGGAACAGTATGTAGGGTGGTAACTAGGGATTGTACCCAGTAGCAACAGTGTCCAGTGTGGTAACTGGGGGTTGTAACCAGCAGGAACAGTATCCAGGGTGGTAACTGGGGGTTGTAACCAGCAGGAATAGTATCCAGGGTGGTAACTAGGGATTGTACCCAGCCGGAATATTATCCAGGGTGGTAACTAGGGATTGTACCCAGCAGAAATAGTATGCAGGGTGGTAACTAGGGATTGTACCCAGCAGAAACAGTATTCAGGGTGGTCACTAGGGAATGTACCCAGCAGCAACAGTATTCAGAGTGGTCACTAGGGATTGTACCCAGCAGCAACAGTATCCAGGGTGGTAACTAGGTATTGTACCCAGCAGGAACAGTATCCAGGTGGTAACTAGGGATTGTACCCAGCAGGAACAGTATCCAGGGTGGTAACTAGGGATTGTACCCAGCAGCAACAGTATCCAGGGTGGTAACTAGGGATTGTACCCAGCAGGAACAGTCTGGATAGTTTCAACTAGGGACTGTACCCAGCAGGAACAGTCTGGATAGTTTCAACTAGGGATTGTACCCAGCAGGAACAGTCTGGATAGTTTCAACTAGGGACTGTACCCAGCAGGAACAGCATGGATAGTTTCAACTAGGGATTGTACCCAGCGGGAACAGTCTGGATAGTTTCAACTAGGGATTGTACCCAGCAGGAACAGTCTGGATAGTTTCAACTAGGGACTGTACCCAGCAGGAACAGTCTGGATAGTTTCAACTAGGGACTGTACCCAGCAGGAACAGTCTGGATAGTTTCAACTAGGGATTGTACCCAGCAGGAACAGTCTGGATAGTTTCAACTAGGGATTGTACCCAGCAGGAACAGTCTGGATAGTTTCAACTAGGGATTGTACCCAGCAGGAACAGTCTGGATAGTTTCAACTAGGGATTGTACCCAGCAGGAACAGTCTGGATAGTTTCAACTAGGGATTGTACCCAGCAGGAACAGTCTGGATAGTTTCAACTAGGGATTGTACCCAGCAGGAACAGTCTGGATAGTTTCAACTAGGGATCGTACCCAGCAGGAACAGTCTGGATAGTTTCAACTAGGGATTGTACCCAGCAGGAACAGCCTGGATAGTTTCAACTAGGGACTGTACCCAGCAGGAACAGTCTGGATAGTTTCAACTAGGGATTGTACCCAGCAGGAACAGCCTGGATAGTTTCAACTAGGGACTGTACCCAGCAGGAACAGTCTGGATAGTTTCAACTAGGGACTGTACCCAGCAGGAACAGTCTGGATCGTTTCAACTAGGGATTGTACCCAGCAGGAACAGTCTGGATAGTTTCAACTAGGGATTGTACTCAGCAGGAACAGTCTGGATAGTTTCAACTAGGGACTGTACCCAGCAGGAACAGTATGTAGGGTGGTAACTAGGGATTGTACCCAGTAGCAACAGTGTCCAGTGTGGTAACTGGGGGTTGTAACCAGCAGGAACAGTATCCAGGGTGGTAACTGGGGGTTGTAACCAGCAGGAATAGTATCCAGGGTGGCAACTAGGGATTGTACCCAGCCGGAATATTATCCAGGGTGGTAACTAGGGATTGTACCCAGCAGAAATAGTATGCAGGGTGGTAACTAGGGATTGTACCCAGCAGAAACAGTATTCAGGGTGGTAACTAGGGATTTTACCCAGCAGAAACAGTATTCAGGGTGGTCACTAGGGATTGTACACAGCAGAAACAGTATTCAGGGTGGTCACTAGGGATTGTACCCAGCAGAAACAGTATTCAGGGTGGTCACTAGGGATTGTACCCAGCGGAAACAGTATTCAGGGTGGTAACTAGGTATTTTACCCAGCAGAAACAGTATTCAGGGTGGTCACTAGGGATTGTACCCAGCAGAAACAGTATTCAGGGTGGTAACTAGGGATTTTACCCAGCAGAAACAGTATTCAGGGTGGTCACTAGGGATTGTACCCAGCAGAAACAGTATTCAGGGTGGTCACTAGGGATTGTACCCAGCAGCAACAGTATCCAGGGTGGTAACTAGGTATTGTACCCAGCAGGAACAGTATCCAGGTGGTAACTAGGGATTGTACCCAGCAGGAACAGTATCCAGGGTGGTAACTAGGGATTGTACCCAGCAGCAACAGTATCCAGGGTGGTAACTAGGGATTGTACCCAGCAGGAACAGTCTGGATAGTTTCAACTAGGGATTGTAACTAGCAGCAACAGTCTGGGTAGTTTCAACTAGGGACTGTACCCAGCAGGAACAGTCTGGATCGTTTCAACTAGGGACTGTACCCAGCAGGAACAGTCTGGATAGTTTCAACTAGGGATTGTACCCAGCAGGAACAGTCTGGATAGTTTCAACTAGGGATTGTACCCAGCAGGAACAGTCTGGATAGTTTCAACTAGGGATGGTACCCAGCAGGAACAGTCTGGATAGTTTCAACTAGGGATTGTACCCAGCAGGAACAGTCTGGATAGTTTCAACTAGGGACTGTACCCAGCAGGAACAGTCTGGATAGTTTCAACTAGGGATTGTACCCAGCAGGAACAGTCTGGATAGTTTCAACTAGGGACTGTACCCAGCAGGAACAGCATGGATAGTTTCAACTAGGGATTGTACCCAGCAGGAACAGTCTGGATAGTTTCAACTAGGGATTGTACCCAGCAGGAACAGTCTGGATAGTTTCAACTAGGGATTTTACCCAGCAGGAACAGTCTGGATAGTTTCAACTAGGGATTGTACCCAGCAGGAACAGTCTGGATAGTTTCAACTAGGGATTGTACTCAGCAGGAACAGTCTGGATAGTTTCAACTAGGGATTGTACCCAGCAGGAACAGTCTGGATAGTTTCAACTAGGGATTGTACCCAGCAGGAACAGTCTGGATAGTTTCAACTAGGAATTGTACCCAGCAGGAAAAGTCTGGATAGTTTCAACTAGGGACTGTACCCAGCAGGAACAGTCTGGATAGTTTCAACTAGGGACTGTACCCAGCAGGAACAGTCTGGATAGTTTCAACTAGGGATTGTACCCAGCAGGAACAGTCTGGATAGTTTCAACTAGGGACTGTACCCAGCAGGAACAGTCTGGATAGTTTCAACTAGGGATTGTACCCAGCAGGAACAGTCTGGATAGTTTCAACTAGGGACTGTACCCAGCAGGAACAGCATGGATAGTTTCAACTAGGGATTGTACCCAGCGGGAACAGTCTGGATAGTTTCAACTAGGGATTGTACCCAGCAGGAACAGTCTGGATAGTTTCAACTAGGGACTGTACCCAGCAGGAACAGTCTGGATAGTTTCAACTAGGGACTGTACCCAGCAGGAACAGTCTGGATAGTTTCAACTAGGGATTGTACCCAGCAGGAACAGTCTGGATAGTTTCAACTAGGGATTGTACCCAACAGGAACAGTCTGGATAGTTTCAACTAGGGATTGTACCCAGCAGGAACAGTCTGGATAGTTTCAACTAGGGATTGTACCCAGCAGGAACAGTCTGGATAGTTTCAACTAGGGACTGTACCCAGCAGGAACAGTCTGGATAGTTTCAACTAGGGACTGTACCCAGCAGGAACAGTCTGGATCGTTTCAACTAGGGATTGTACCCAGCAGGAACAGTCTGGATAGTTTCAACTAGGGATTGTACTCAGCAGGAACAGTCTGGATAGTTTCAACTAGGGACTGTACCCAGCAGGAACAGTATGTAGGGTGGTAACTAGGGATTGTACCCAGTAGCAACAGTGTCCAGTGTGGTAACTGATGGTTGTAACCAGCAGGAACAGTATCCAGGGTGGTAACTAGGGATTGTACCCAGCCGGAATATTATCCAGGGTGGTAACTAGGGATTGTACCCAGCAGAAATAGTATGCAGGGTGGTAACTAGGGATTGTACCCAGCAGAAACAGTATTCAGGGTGGTAACTAGGGATTTTACCCAGCAGAAACAGTATTCAGGGTGGTCACTAGGGATTGTACCCAGCAGAAACAGTATTCAGGGTGGTCACTAGGGATTGTACCCAGCAGAAACAGTATTCAGGGTGGTCACTAGGGATTGTACCCAGCAGAAACAGTATTCAGGGTGGTAACTAGGTATTTTACCCAGCAGAAACAGTATTCAGGGTGATCACTAGGGATTGTACCCAGCAGAAACAGTATTCAGGGTGGTAACTAGGGATTTTACCCAGCAGAAACAGTATTCAGGGTGGTCACTAGGGATTGTACCCAGCAGAAACAGTATTCAGGGTGGTCACTAGGGATTGTACCCAGCAGAAACAGTATTCAGAGTGGTCACTAGGGATTTTACCCAGCAAAAACAGTATTCAGAGTGGTCACTAGGGATTGTACCCAGCAGGAACAGTATCCAGGTGGTAACTAGGGATTGTACCCAGCAGGAACAGTATCCAGGGTGGTAACTAGGGATTGTACCCAGCAGCAACAGTATCCAGGGTGGTATCTAGGCATTGTACCCAGCAGCAACAGTATCCAGGGTGGTAACTAGGTATTGTACCGAGCAGCAATAGTATCCAGGGTGGTAACTTACTTGAGAGTTTCCAGAGACATCTGTAGGTTGTAGCTCCTCTCCTGCTCAGGCAGCTTGGAGAACTCCACCAGACAAGGATGCTGCCGCTTGTTATCGTCCCGTACCTGCAACACAACACCATTATCCTGTTGTCGTCCTGAACCTGGAACACAACACCATTATCCTGTTGTTGTCCCGAACCTGGAACACAACACCACTATCTGTTGTTGTCCCGAACCTGGAACACAACACCATTATCCTGTTGTTGTCCCGAACCTGGAACACAACACCATTATCTGTTGTTGTCCCGAACCTGGAACACAACACCATTATCCTGTTGTTGTCCCGAACCTGGAACACAACACCATTATCCTGTTGTTGTCCCGAACCTGGAACACAACACCATTATCTGTTGTTGTCCCGAACCTGGAACACAACACCATTATCCTGTTGTTGTCCCGAACCTGGAACACAACACCATTATCCTGTTGTTGTCCCGAACCTGGAACACAACACCATTCATTTTCACATGCAGAGTAGAACAGCACCCCTGGAGCCAATGAAGGTTAAGTGCCTTGCTCAAGACAACGTTGACCGATGTTTCAACTTTTCGACTCGGGTATTCAAACCCCCCTGCAACCCTACAGGGCAGTCTAACCCCTACAGCCCTACAGGGCAGTCTACCTCCTACAACCCTACAGGGCAGTCTAACCCCTACAACCCTAATGGGCAGTCTAACCCCTATAACCCTACAGGGCAGTCTAACCCCTACAACTCTACAGGGCAGTCTACCCTCCTACAACCCTACAGGGCAGTCTAACCCTACAACCGTACAGGGCAGTCTAAACCCTACAACTCTACAGTCTAACCCCTACAACCCTACAGGGCAGTCTAAACCCTACAACTCTACAGTCTAACCCCTACAACCCTACAGGACAGTCTAAACCCTACAACTCTACAGTCTAACCCCTACAACCCTACAGGGCATTCTAACCCCTACAACCCTACAGGTCAGTCTAACCCCTACAACCCTACAGGGCAGTCTAACCCCTACAAACCTACAGGGCAGTCTAACCCCTACAACTCTACAGGGCAGTCTAACCCCTACAACCTTACAGGCAGTCTACCCCTACAACCCTACAGGGCAGTCTAACCCCTACAACCCTACAGGGCAGTCTACCCCTACAACCCTACAGGGCAGTCTAATCCCCTACAGGGCAGTCTAACCCCCTACAGGGCAGTCTAACCCCTACAAACCTACAGGGCAGTCTAACCCCTACAACTCTACAGGGCAGTCTAACCCCTACAACCTTACAGGCAGTCTACCCCTACAACCCTACAGGGCAGTCTAACCCCTACAACCCTACAGGGCAGTCTACCCCTACAACCCTACAGAGCAGCCTAACCCCCTACAGGGCATTCTAACCCCCTACAACCCTACAGGGCAGTCTACCCCCCTACAGGGCAGTCTAACCCCCTACAGGCCAGTCTAACCCTCTACAGGGGAGTCTAACCCCCTACAGGGCAGTCTAACCCCCTACAGGGCAGTCTAACCCCCTACAGGGCAGTCTAACCCCCTACAGGGCAGTCTAACCCCCTACAGGGCAGTCGAACCCCCTAGAACCCTACAGGCCAGTCTAACCCCCTACAGGGCAGTCTAACCCCCTACAGGGCAGTCTAACCCCCTACAGGGCAGTCTAACCCTCTACAGGGGAGTCTAACCCCCTACAGGGCAGTCTAACCCCCTACAGGGGAGTCTAACCCCCTACAGGGCAGTCTAACCCTCTACAGGGCAGTCTAACCCTCTACAGGGGAGTCTAACCCCCTACAGTGGAGTCTAACCCCCTACAGGGCATTCTACCCCCCTACAACCCTACAGGGCAGTCTACCCCCCTACAACCCTACAGGGCAGTCTACCCCCCTACAACCCTACAGGGCAGTCTAACCCTCTACAGGGCAGTCTAACCCCCTACAGGGCAGTCTAACCCCCTACAGGGCAGTCTAACCACCTACAGGGCAGTCTAACCCCATACAGGGCAGTCTAACCCCCTACAGGGCAGTCTAACCCCCTACAGGGCAGTCTACCCCCCTACAACCCTACAGGGCAGTCTAACCCTCTACAGGGCAGTCTAACCCCCTACAGGGCAGTCTAACCCCCTACAGGGCAGTCTAACCCCCTACAGGGCAGTCTAACCCCCTACAGGGCAGTCTAACCCCCTACAGGGCAGTCTAACCCCCTACAGGGCAGTCTAACCCCCTACAGGGCAGTCTAACCCCCTACAGGGCAGTCTACCCCCCTACAGGGCAGTCTAACCCCCTACAGGGCAGTCTAACCCCCTACAGGGCAGTCTAACCCCCTACAGGGGAGTCTAACCCCTTACAGTGGAGTCTAACCCCCTACAGGGCAGTCTAACCCCCTACAGGGCAGTCTAACCCCCTACAGGGCAGTCTAACCCCCTACAGGGCAGTCTAACCCCCTACAGGGCAGTCTAACCCCCTACGGGCCAGTCTAACCCCCTACAGGGCAGTCTAACCCCCTACAGGGCAGTCTAACCCCCTACAGGGCAGTCTAACCCCTTGCTGCTCTAGAGCAGCAGAGATGAAAGAGGAAAGTGAAAACCAACTGATGTCATTCTATGATGTATTACATTCTGGTGAGTAAGGGTTTATTTAGTCTTCTAGGGCAACAAGTAATGACCCGGGCCGACTCTAGTCTTTTGGAGGCCCTATGCGAGATTTGCCCCCCACCCCCCCCCTCACCAAGTGGGAAAGAAAATGTAATAACCCCCGTCTTGACGGCGGAGAGAAAAATGAAAATTTTAAAGTTTATTTCCTGTAATTCCCCAAAAATGTTTCAGTTTTAGAGCAGATTTTAAGCAGTTCTAAACCGTTGTAGATGGGTTATTAGCCATTTCAGGAGGTGCGGGTGAACAAACAGCTGACCCGCGCATCATTAGCGTGCACGTGTGACCGTGCCTGCTTGTGTGAGCGTGCACGTGTGTACTCACAGCTCCGTACGTCCAGCCCAGGTCAATCTTGTTCATCACCCACAGCTCATGGATGTTCTCTGCCAGCTTCTCCCTGATCCTCTCCAGGTGAGGAGGCAGAACAACCTGAAACCACAACACATGATACACAGGAAGTCCATGCCATTAGCCAGAAGCATTACCCACACAGTACATGGGGACAGAGGTTGTTGTTCTGGGACCTCACTTAGTCATAACTAGTGTTGATCTGGGCTAACTACTGAGGCAAGGGAGGCTAGTCAATTGACCTTAGCCCCTGTCAGTTGTTGACTAGTTAAAGTAGAGTTGACACCCACCATGACACAGTATAGTAAAGGGTATTCTTTACCCACCTGGCTGGTGTCAACCGGTGTAGGGGTGAAGGCAGCCTGGGACAGGGTGATGGTGGGACCCAGTAGATCCCTGGTCTCACTGTGGTCCTCCTTGTACTCCTGGCTGTGTTCCACTCTAAGCTTCTCCCTGGGTAGCACAGCCTCGAAACACGGAGCGTAGCCCGGCGGGGGCAAGAACTTAAACTCTCCTTGACGACCACCCAGCAGGAAACGCACTCTGGAGGGAAGAAGAAGAGGAAGAAGAAGAAGAAGGAGAAAAAGAAGGAAGGAGAAGAAGAAGAAGGATTAGGAGAAGAAGGATTAGGAGAAGAAGGAGAAGATGGAGAAAAAGAAGGAGAAGAAGGCGAAAAAGAAGGAGAAGAAGGATTAGGAGAAGAAGAAGGAGAAGAAGGTGAAAAAGAAGGAGAAGAAGGATAAGAAGAATAAGGATTAGGAGAAGAAGAAGGAGAAGAAGGCAAAAAAGGAGGAGAAGGATTAGGAGAAGAAGAATAAGGATTAGAAGGAGAAGAAGGAGAAAAAGAAGGAGAAGGAGAAGAAGGCGAAAACGAAGGTGAAGAAGGAGAAGAAGTAGAAGGATTAGAAGAAGAAGGAGAAGAAGGAGAAGGAGAAGAAGGAGAAGAAGGTGAAAAAGAGGAGAAGAAGGAGAAGGCAGTGGCGAAAAAGAAGGAGAAGAAGGAGAAGAAGGATTAGAAGAAGAAGTAGAAGGATTAGAAGAAGAAGGATTAGGAGAAGAGAAGAAGAAGTAGAAGGATTAGAAGAAGAAGGATTAGGAGAAGAGAAGAAGAAGCAGGATTAGAAGAAGGAGAAGAAGAAGGAGAAGAAGAAGGAGAAGAAGGATAAGAAGAAGAAGTAGAAGGATTAGAAGAAGAAGGATTAGGAGAAGAGAAGAAGAAGTAGAAGGATTAGAAGAAGAAGGATTAGGAGAAGAGAAGAAGAAGAAGAAGAAGAAGAAGAAGGATTAGGAGAAGAAGTAGAAGGATTAGGAGAAGAAGGTGAAAAAGAAGGAGAAAAAGGATTAGGAGAAGAAAGATTAGGAGAAGAAGGGGAAGAAGGCGAAAAAGAAGGACAGCACTGAGCCTTTTCATCACATGTTTCATGAGTTGAAGAACACATTAGGAGGGATCTTAGACCAGGCCTCCATACAGAACCCTTACAGTTCAGTGATATCCTTTTGTCTGTGCTTATGTACTGCCCTTCTCAATTCAAACCACAGCTTTTCAATGGATTTCAAGTCTGGAGACTGAGATGGCCATCGATAAATGTAGATTTTGTGACCAATAAAACATGTATTTGTGGTCTAAGATTAGGAATGTGTTCTTCAACTCATGACACATGTATTTGTGGTCTAAGATCCCTCCTAATGTGTTCTTCAACTCATGAAACATGTATTTGTGGTCTAAGACCCCTCCTAATGTGTTCTCCAACTCATGACACATGTATTTGTGGTGTAAGATCCCTCCTAATGTGTTCTCCAACTCATGAAACATGTATTTGTGGTCTAAGATCCCTCCTAATGTGTTCTTCAACTCATGACACATGTATTTGTGGTCTAAGATCCCTCCTAATGTGTTCTTCAACTCATGAAACATGTATTTGTGGTCTAAGATCCCTCCTAATGTGTTCTTCAACTCATGACACATGTATTTGTGGTCTAAGATCCCTCCTAATGTGTTCTTCAACTCATGACACATGTATTTGTGGTCTAAGATCCCTCCTAATGTGTTCTTCAACTCATGACACATGTATTTGTGGTCTAAGATCCCTCCTAATGTGTTCTCTAACTCATGAAACATGTATTTGTGGTCTAAGATCCCTCCTAATGTGTTCTTCAACTCATGGCACATGTATTTGTGGTCTAAGATCCCTCCTAATGTGTTCTCTAACTCATGAAACATGTATTTGTGGTCTAAGATCCCTCCTAATGTGTTCTCCAACTCATGAAACATTCTAGAAAAAGGCTCAGTGGCGTTATCCTCGCAAGGTGAGGTATTGAAAACAGGGGTGTCGATAATTACTACCTTTTTGAGAGAAAAAAAAATGACTTGTTAAACAAAATATCTTTCTCTGATCAATTTTATTATTATACAATAATACAAATAAAACATTTTGAGGATACAACGTAGCTCAGTATTTAAATAATTTATTTCTGCTCATCTTTACAAAGGGTGTCAATAATTTATTTCTGCTCATCTTTATAAAGGGTGTCAATAATTTATTTCTGCTCATCTTTATAAAGGGTGTCAATAATTTATTTCTGCTCATCTTTATAAAGGGTGTCAATAATTTATTTTTGCTCATCTTTATAAAGGGTGTCAATAATTTATGTCTGCTCATCTTTATATAGGGTGTCAATAATTTATGTCTGCTCATCTTTATATAGGGTGTCAATAATTTATTTCTGCTCATCTTTATAAAGGGTGTCAATAATTTATGTCTGCTCATCTTTATATAGGGTGTCAATAATTTCCGACCCCCTACTGTATGTCGCTGTAAACAGCAATACGAGGGTCAACCATTTGTTCTAACTCCGCCTTGCATACTCTCAGCATAATATACTGAGCGTGGGTGGGCCATGTGAGAGCTACATGTAAAACAAACACTTACGAGAGGTCAAAAGGGTCAGGAGAAACCCAATGATTGATCATGTTGATTGATCGATTGATTGGTTGGTTGAGGAGCACTCACTTGACCCCAGCGGAGAAGCTGGCTACAGGGAAGAACAGTCCGTCAGAGTTGAAGTTCTCAAACATCCCCTGGACGGGCTGACCGTTGATACGGAAGGACATACTGGGAGCGCTGAGGTCCAGACAACAGCTGACCACGTCATCCACACGGAGGAGATGTTGATTGGGTGAGCTCACTGTCCTGGCGATGCAGCCTGAGAGAGAGGGAGGAGGGAGGAGGGAGGGAAGGAGATGGAGAGAGGGAGGGAGAGATGTACGAAGGGTAGAGGAGAGAGGGAGGAAGGGTAGAGGAGAGAGGGGGTAGAGGAGAGAGGTGGTAGAGGAGAGGAGAGAGGAAGGAAGGGTAGAGGAGAGAGGGGGTAGAGGAGAGAGGTGGTAGAGGAGAGGAGAGAGGAAGAAAGGGTAGAGGAGAGAGGGGGTAGAGGAGAGGAGAGAGGTAGTAGGGGGTAGAGGAGAGGAGAGAGGTAGTAAGGGGTAGAGGAGAGAGGGAGGAGGGGTAGAGGAGCGAGGTAGTAAGGGGTAGAGGAGAGAGGGAGGAGGGGTAGAGTAGAGGGAGGGTAGAGGAGAGGAGAGAGGGGGTAGAGGAGAGAGGGGTAGAGGAGAGGAGAGAGGGAGGAAGGGTAGAGGAGAGAGGGAGTAGAGGAGAGGAGAGAGGGGGTAGAGGAGAGGAAAAAGGGGGTAGAGGAGAAAGGGAGGAAGGGCAGAGGAGAGAACATATTTTCTAAACAACACACACACAGACCCAGTGTAACAGACAGAGTTGCCTTGGAAACCAACATCATTGTTTTTCACTACCCAGCGATTCCACTGCATATAAGGACATCAATAAAAGTCAGATCTGATATTTGATGACCCCTGTCAAGAAGCAGGGAGTGTGTGTGTGTGTGTGCGTGCGTGCGTGTGTGTGAGTGTGTGTGTTTGTGTGTGTGTGTGTGTGTGTGTATGTGTGTGTGTGTGTGTGTGCGTGTGTGTGTGTGCGTGTGTGTGAGTGTGTGTGTGTGTGTGTGTGTGTGTGTGTGTTTGTGTGTGTGTGTGTGTTTGTGTGTGTGTGTGTGTGTGTGTGTGTGTGTGTGTGTGTGTGTGTGTGTGTGTGTGTGCGTGTGTGTGTGTGTTGCTGCCTTTGCAGTAAAATGGACAGTGACGTGAAATAACCAACAGGCAGCCAAGTGTAGTATTTATATGGCTTCATTCACTGCAGTTGGCCTGATGCAACAACATGAATATTCACCTCCTCAGCCTCTCTTTCAGGAGAGCAAACACTCTGCATTATTCCTACAGGATCTCTACGCTCTGGACACTACAGACATGACTGCAGCACACGTCTAGACCACAGGGCTCTGTGCAGAAGTGGTGGGGAACAGGAAGCCATGTGACACACGACCATATTCTCCAACGTCAGATATTTCGCTCCAAACCCAAGAAACAAAGACATCCTCTCAACCTCCCAACCATCACACAGCATTCTGGGGGATCATTACCCCTCACACAGCATTCTGGGGGATCATTATCCCTCACACAGCATTCTGGGGGAACATTACCCCTCACGGAGCATTTTGGGGATCATTATCCCTCACACAGCATTCTGGGGGAACATTACCCCTCACGGAGCATTCTGGGGGATCATTATCCCTCACACAGCATTCTGGGGGAACATTACCCCTCACACATCATTCTGGGGGATCATTATCCCTCACACAGCATTCTGGGGGAACATTACCCCTCACGGAGCATTCTGGGGGATCATTACCCCTCACACAGCATTCTGGGGGATCATTATCCCTCACACAGCATTCTGGGGGAACATTACCCCTCACGGAGCATTCTGGGGGATCATTATCCCTCACACAGCATTCTGGGGGAACATTACCCCTCACACAGCATTCTGGGGGATCATTACCCCTCACACAGCATTCTTGGGGAACATTACCCCTCACACAGCATTCTGGGGGATCATTACCCCTCACACAGCATTCTGGGGGATCATTACCCCTCACACAGAATTCTCGGGGAACATTACCCCCTCACACAGCATTCTCGGGGAACATTACCCCCTCACACAGCATTCTGGGGGAACATTACCCCTCACACACCATTTTGGGTGAACATTACCCCTCACACAGCATTATGGGTGAACATTACCCCTCACACAGCATTCTGGGGGAACATTACCCCTCACACAGCATTCTGGGGGAACATTACCCCCTCACACAGCACTCTGCGGGAACATTACCCCTCAAACAAAATTATGGGGGAACATTACCCCTTTGTCAACACTCAATTACACCCTTATCCTGTGTTTCACTACCCACACAACTCAAAGTAGGTAGCCCACTCACACTAGATCAGAGGACTAGAGTAACCTGAAGTGAATATAATAAATTAACTATCTACCCTGACTACAGGTGAATATAATATGGTAACTATCTAACCTGACTACAGGTGAATATAATATAGTAACTATCTAACCTGACTACAGGTGAATATAATATAGTAACTATCCAACCTGACTACAGGTGAATATAATATAGTAACTATCTAACCTGACTACAGGTGAATATAATATAGTAAATATCTAACCTGACTACAGGTGAATATAATATAGTAACTATCTAACTACCTAACCTGACTACAGGTGAATATAATATGGTAACTATCTAACCTGACTACAGGTGAATATAATATAGTAACTATCTAACCTGACTACAGGTGAATATAATATAGTAACTATCTAACCTGACTACAGGTGAATATAATATAGTAACTATCTAACTATCTAACCTGACTACAGGTGAATATAATATGGTAACTATCTACCCTGACTACAGGTGAATATAATATGGTAACTATCTAACCTGACCACAGGTGAATATAATATAGTAACTATCTAACCTGACTACAGGTGAATATACTATAGTAACTATCTAACCTGACTACAGGTGAATATAATATAGTAACTATCTAACTATCTAACCTGACTACAGGTGAATATAATATAGTAACTATCTAACCTGACTACAGGTGAATATAATAGACTAGCTATCTAACCTGACTACAGGTTAATATAATATAGTAACTATCTAACTATCTAACCTGACGACAGGTGAATATAATATAGTAACTATCTAACTATCTAACCTGACTACAGGTGAATATAATATAGTAACTATCTAACTATCTAACCTGACTACAGGTGAATATAATATAGTAACTATCTAACTATCTAACCTGACTACAGGTGAATATAATATAGTAACTATCTAACCTGACTACAGGTGAATATACTATAGTAACTATCTAACCTGACTACAGGTGAATATAATATAGTAACTATCTAACTAACTAACCTGACTACAGGTGAATATAATATAGTAACTATCTAACCTGACTACAGGTGAATATAATATAGTAACTATCTAACTTTCTAACCTGACTACAGGTGAATATAATATAGTAACTATCTAACCTGACTACGGGTGAATATACTATAGTAACTATCTAACCTCACTACAGGTGAATATAATATAGTAACTATCTAACCTGACTACAGGTGAATATACTATAGTAACTATCTAACCTGACTACAGGTGAATATAATATAGTAACTATCTAACCTGACTACAGGTGAATATAATATAGTAACTATCTAACCTGACTACAGGTGAATATAATATAGTAACTATCTAACCTGACTACAGGTGAATATAATATAGTAACTATATAACCTGACTACAGGTGAATATAATATAGTAACTATCTAACTATCTAACCTGACTACAGGTGAATATAATATAGTAGCTATCTAACCTGACTACAGGTGAATATAATATAGTAACTATCTAACCTGACTACAGGTGAATATAATATAGTAACTATCTAACCTGACTACAGGTGAATATAATATAGTAACTATCTAACCTGACTACAGGTGAATATAATATAGTAACTATCTAACCTGACTACAGGTGAATATAATAGACTAGCTATCTAACCTGACTACAGGTGAATATAATAGACTAGCTATATAACCTGACTACAGGTGAATATAATATAGTAACTATCTAACCTGACTACAGGTGAATATAATATAGTAACTATCTAACCTGACTACAGGTGAATATAATATAGTAACTATCTAACCTGACTACAGGTGAATATAATATAGTAACTATCTAACCTGACTACAGGTGAATATAATATAGTAACTATCTAACCTGACTACAGGTGAATATAATATAGTAACTATCTAACTATCTAACCTGACTACAGGTGAATATAATATAGTAGCTATCTAACCTGACTACAGGTGAATATAATATAGTAACTATCTAACCTGACTACAGGTGAATATAATATAGTAACTATCTAACTATCTAACCTGACTACAGGTGAATATAATATAATAACTATCTAACTATCTAACCTGACTACAGGTGAATATAATATAATAACTATCTAACTATCTAACCTGACTACAGGTGAATATAATATAATAACTATCGAACTATCTAACCTGACTACAGGTGAATATAATATAGTAACTATCTAACCTGACTACAGGTGAATATAATATAGTAACTATCTAACCTGACTACAGGTGAATATAATATAGCAACTATCTAACCTGACTACAGGTGAATATAATATAGTAACTATCTAACCTGACCACAGGTGAATATAATAGACTAGCCATCTCACCTGACCACAGGTGCAAGCCATCGAAGCCGTAGGAGTACAGGTCGTCACCGAGCCCGTTTCCTCCCCAGCCCTCTCCTCCCCCAGGGTAGGGTTGGTAGCCGTCCGTGGTGGCCCAGCCCACTCTGAGATGTGTGGCTTCGGCCGTAACGAAGGGTAACACCTGGTCCACCATCAGCTCATAATACCACTTCCTGTACTGGGCAGAGCCTTCACTCACACCCAGGAAGATGTTAGGCCTCATGCTGCCATGTGGGAAGAAGGATAACAAGGGGTTAATGTCGGTTAAAGTTCAATACTGGAACAATGTTGTTTTTCTTGTCTATATTGAATACATAATTTAAACATCACAGTGTAGGTTGTAAAAAGTATGTGAACCCCCCTAGTCTAATGACTTCTCCAAAAGCTAATTGGAGTCAGGAGTCAACTAAGCTGGAGTCCAATCAGTGAGACGAGATTGGAGATGTTGGTTAGAGCTGCCTAGAAGTATAAAAAACTCTCAAAATGTTAACCATACTTCAAACAAAAGAGACCTCAGAAGACCTACGATTAAGAATTGTTGACTTTCATAAAGCTGGAAAGGGTTACAAAAGTATCTCTAAGAACCTTGATGTTCATCAAGCCAGAGTAAGACAAATTGTCTATAAATGGAGAAAGTTCAGCACTGTTGCTACTCTCCCTAGGATTGGCCGTCCTGCATAGATGACTGCAAGAGCACAGCGCAGATTGCTCAATGAGGTTAAGAAGAATCCTAGAGTGTCAGCTAAAGACTTACAGAAATCTCTGGAACATGCTAACATCTCTGTTGATGAGTAAAACACTAATGGGAGGGAGGACACCACGGAAGAAGCCACTGTCCAAAAAAAAACATTGCTGCACGTCTGAAGTTTGCAGAAGAGCACCTGGATGTTCCACAGCGCTACTGGCAAAATATTCTGTGGACAGATGGAACTACAGATGAGTCTTTTGGAAGGAACACACACGGTGGAGAAAAAAAGTCACAGCACACCAACATCAAAACCTCATCCGAACTGTAAAGTCTGGTGGAGGGAGCATCATGGTTTAGGGCTGCTTTGCTGCCTCAAAGCCTGGACAGCTTGCTATCATCAATGGAAAAATTAATTCCCAAGTTTATCGAGACATTTTACAGGAGAATGTAAGGCTATCTGTTCGCCAATATAAGCTCAACATAAGTTGGGTGATGAAACAGGACAAAGACCCAAAACACAGAAGTAAATCAACAACAGAATGGCTTCAACAGAAGAAAAAACATCTTGCCCAGTCAAGAGTCCTGACCTCAACCAGATTGAGATGCTGTGGCAGGACCTCAAGAGAGCAGTTCACACAAGACATCCCAAGAATATTGCTGAACTGAAAGAGTTATGTAAAGAGGAACGGTCCAAAATTCCTCCTGACCGTTGTGCAGGTCTGATCCTCAACTACAGAAAATGTTTGGTTGAGGTTATTGCTGCCAAAGGAGGGTCAACCAGTTATTAAATCCAAGGGTTCACATACTTTTCCCACCCTGCACTGTGAATGTTTACACGCTGTGTTCCATAAAGACATGAAAACATATAATTGTTTGTGTGTTATTAGTTTAAATCAGACTGTGGTTGTCTATTGTTGTGACCTAGATGAAGATCAGATCAAATTTTATGACCCAATTTATGCAGAAATCCAGATATTTCCAAAGGGTTCACATACTTTTCCTTGCCACTGTATACAAACAAGATAAACATAAACCTAACATATCGAGACGCATTTTCAATATTTGTAACGGGTTTCGTCTTCATACGAAGGAGAGTCGGACCAAAATGCAGCGTGTAGATTGCGATCCATGTTTTAATGAACAAACGTAAAACACGAATCAATACAAATACTACAAAATAAAGAACGTAATGAACGTAACGAAAACCTAAACAGCCTATCTGGTGAAAACACATAGACAGGAACAATCACCCACAAACACACAGTGAAACCCAGGCTACCTAAATATGGTTCCCAATCAGAGACAATGACGAACACCTGCCTCTGACTGAGAACCATATCAGGCTGAACATAGAAATAGACAAACAAGACATGAAACATAGAATGCCCACTCAGATCACACCCTGACCAATCAAAACATAGAAAATACAAAGTAAACTATGGTCAGGGCGTGACAGTACCCCCCCCCCAAGGTGCGGACTCCGGCCGCAAAACCTGAACCTATAGGGGAGGGTCTGGGTGGGCATCTGTCCGCGGTGGCGGCTCTGGCGCTGGACGTGGACCCCACTCCATGACAGTTTTAATCCCCCTCCTAAACGTCCCTAAATAGGTTACCCACCACAATGATAACATGGGACAGAGGGACAGCTCGGGACAGAGGTAACTCGGGACAGATGGGTAGCTCAGCACTGAGAGGAAGCTCAGCACTGAGAAGAAGCTCAGCACTGAGAGGAAGCCCAGGCAGGTAGTAGAAACTACCAGAACCTGGCTGGCTGGCGGTTTCAGCAGATCCTGGTCGACTAGCAGATCTGGGAGAATCTGGTCGACTGGCGGATCTGGGAGAATCTGGTCGACTGGCGGATCTGGGAGAATCTGGTCGACTGGCGGATCTGGGAGAATCTGGTCGACTGGCGGATCTGGGAGAATCTGGTCGACTGGCGGATCTGGGAGAATCTGGTCGACTGGCAGATCTGGAAGAGTCTGGTCGACTGGCAGATCTGGAAGAGTCTGGTCGACTGGCAGATCTGGAAGAGTCTGGACGACTGGCAGATCTGGAAGAGTCTGGACGACTGGCAGATCTGGAAGAGTCTGGTCGACTGGCAGATCTGGAAGAGTCTGGTCGACTGGCAGATCTGGAAGAGTCTGGTCGACTGGCAGATCTGGAAGAGTCTGGACGACTGGCAGATCTGGAAGAGTCTGGACGACTGGCAGATCTGGAAGAGTCTGGACGACTGGCAGATCTGGAAGAGTCTGGACGACTGGCAGCTCTGGCTGCTCCATGCTGACTGGCTGCTCCATGATGACTGGTAGCTCTGGCTGCTCCATGCTGACTGGCTGCTCCATGCTGACTGGCAGCTCTGGCTGCTCCATGCTGACTGGCTGCTCCATGCTGACTGGCAGCTCTGGCTAACTGGCAGCTCTATGCTAACTGGCAGCTCTATGCTAACTGGCAGCTCTATGCTAACTGGCAGCTCTATGCTAACTGGCAGTTCTGAACAGGCGGGAGACTCCGGCAGCGCTGTAGAGAAGGAAGGCTCTAACAGCGCTAAACAGGCGGGAGACTCCGACAGCGCTGGAGAGGAGGAGGGCTCCGACAGCGCTGGACAGGCGAGGCGCACTGTAGGCCTGATGCGTGGTGCTGGCACTGGTGGTACTGGGCCAAGGACACGCACAGGAAGCCTGGTGCGGGGAGCTGCTACCGGAGGGCTGGGGTGTGGAGGTGGTACTGGAAAAACCGGACCGTGCAGGCGCACTGGAGCTCTTGAGCACCGAGCCTGCCCAACCTTACCTGGTTGAATGCTCACGGTCGCCCTGCCAGTGCGGAGAGGTGGAATAGCCCGCACTGGGCTATGCAGGCGAACCGGAGACACCGAGCGCAAGGCTGGTGCCATGTAAGCCGGCCCAAGGAGACGCACTGGGGACCAGCTGCGTAGAGCCGGCTTCATGGCATTAGGCTCGATGCTCAATCTAGCCCGGCAGACACGCGGAGCTGGAATATACCGCACCGGGCTATGCACCCGCACTGGAGACACCGTGCGCACCACTGCATAACACGGTGCCTGTCCGGTCTCTCTAGCCCCCCGGTAAGCACAGGGAGTTTGCGCAGGTCTCCTACCTGGCGTAGCCATACTCCCTGTTAGCCCCCCCCCCAATACATTTTTGGGGCTGCCTCTCGGGCTTCCTTGCCAGCCGTGTTCCCTCATATCGCCGGCTCCTCTCTCCGGCTGCCTCAGCTCTCCTAAGTGCCTCCACCTGTTCCCATGGGAGGCGATCTCTTCCAGCCAGTATCTCCTCCCAAGTGTAACAGCCCTTGCCATCCAAAACGTCCTCCCATGTCCATTCCTCTTTACGCTGCTGTTGCTGCCTGTTGACACGCTGCTTGGTCCGTTGGTGGTGGGTGATTCTGTAACGGGTTTCGTCTTCATACGAAGGAGAGTCGGACCAAAATGCAGCGTGTAGATTGCGATCCATGTTTTAATGAACAAACGTAAAACACGAATCAATACAAATACTACAAAATAAAGAACGTAATGAACGTAACGAAAACCTAAACAGCCTATCTGGTGAAAACACATAGACAGGAACAATCACCCACAAACACACAGTGAAACCCAGGCTACCTAAATATGGTTCCCAATCAGAGACAATGACGAACACCTGCCTCTGACTGAGAACCATATCAGGCTGAACATAGAAATAGACAAACAAGACATGAAACATAGAATGCCCACTCAGATCACACCCTGACCAATCAAAACATAGAAAATACAAAGTAAACTATGGTCAGGGCGTGACAATATTTCATAATGTTTTGTACGTATTGCTTTTGTTTTTACTGAATTTAAATATTATTTTGAAATTATCTTAAACAATGTGTTTGTTCTCCTCCCACCTCATTTGATGGATAAAGAATCTGTCCTGAAAAATAAACCAACCAACAATGAAAACTAAATCAGGGTCCATATCATTTGGATCAAAATAAAACATACTATCAGAGTATTACAAATTAACATTAAATAGTTGTTTCTTTAAAATAAAATCTTCTAACTCACTCCAATTATCTTCTGACATAAGAACAGTCGTCGGATGTGGCAGGGTTTGCAAACGATCACGTATCACAAAGGGAAACCCAGCCGCGAGCTTCCCAGTGACGAGAGCCTACCAGATGAGTGAAATATCTTCTATGCTCGCTTCGAGGCTAGCAAAACTGAACCATGCATGAGAGCACCATCTATTCCGGATGACTGTGTGATCACGCTGTCCGTAGCCGATGTGAGTAAGACCTTTAAACAGGTCAACATTCACAAGGCTACATGGCCAGACGGATTACCAGGACGTGTACTGCGAGCATGCGCTGACCAGTTGGCAAGTGTTTTCACTGACATTTTAAACCTCTCCCTGACCCAGTCTGTAACACCATCATGTTTCAAGCAGACCACCATAGTCCCTGTGCCCAAGAATGCCAAGGTAACTTGTCTAAATGATTACTGCCCCGTAGCACTCATATCACCCTGGACCCACTGCCAGGACAACAACCTCTCTCTCCTAACCTTGTGGTTAGGGTTTGGGTTTGGGTTAGGGTTAGGGTTTGGGTTAGGGTTAGGGTTTGGGTTAGGTTTAGGGTTAGGGTTTGGGTTGGGGTTTGGGTTAGAGTTAGGGTTAGGGGAGATGGAGGAAGGCGGCTGTACCTGCTGACATGGTTGACAAGTCGTGTCTGTAGAAGCAGGTCTCTGCCAGGTAGCAGGTTGTCACAGATCAGGTGTTGGTTGGACCGCACGGCCACACCATGACAGACACACAGAGAACAGAGCACGTCCAGAACCTGTTGGGTTAACACAGAAAACAGACCATGATACAGATCAGATGCTGGTTGGAACAACAACATTCAGAGTGTAGGCTACATTATTGCCTAATCTGCAACTTAATGTTGTTGACAGTGGAGGAGGTATTGGACATAAAACATCTACAGAGTGGTAGAATGGCTTTGCTATTGTCAAACATGGAACACCAGGCCTTTCTACTTAAGGCTCACCCAACACTACTCACTGGAGAGAAAGTACAGGACTCTTCAATCATTTAGACGTGGCAACATGACCAAGCCTTTCAGTAATGTCGGTCCATTAGCTAATCATGTAAAAAAAACAAGGGGAACATTAAATTATTAAAGGTATTGAGCGCTTAAGTTGTTCGCTTGTGTATTGCGTGAACATCTGTGATATACAGCTACATAGTTAGATCGATTGCTTCAGATCTCAACTCATCAGCTGAAAAAATAAACATATCCCAACTAATACCTCTTCTAAAAATCAATAACAGGACTTATGTCTCTGAAATATTGAAACATTAAATGAAATATCATGAAAGAGTGGAATGGTAGAAGCCGACCCACTGGTGCAAGGTGTTGCTCACACATTTATCATCACAATTCATTGTAAAGAAATAATGAATAAACAATTCATAGTGCATTATGTATATAATCTCTGTTAAATAGGTGGGTCCATCACTCAGCTAGGTGATCATCCATTCTGTATGTCTATAGTATATAAGGAGCTGGTTACCTATAATCCCTGGTTTATAGGTAGGTGGTCTCTACCCACCTTGTGGTTATCTATAATACCTGGTTTATAGGTAGGTGGTCTCTACCCACCTTGTGGTTGTCTATAATCCCTGGTTTATAGGTAGGTGGTCTCTACCCACCTTGTGGTTATCTATAATACCTGGTTTATAGGTAGGTGGTCTCTACCCACCTTGTGGTTATCTATAATACCTGGTTTATAGGTAGGTGGTCTCCTCTACCCACCTTGTGGTTATCTATAATACCTGGTTTATAGGTAGGTGGTCTCCTCTACCCACCTTGTGGTTATCTATAATACCTGGTTTATAGGTAGGTGGTCTCTACCCACCTTGTGGTTATCTATAATACCTGGTTTATAGGTAGGTGGTCTCTACCCACCTTGTGGTTATCTATAATACCTGGTTTATAGGTAGGTGGTCTCCTCTACCCACCTTGTGGTTATCTATAATACCTGGTTTATAGGTAGGTGGTCTCCTCTACCCACCTTGTGGTTATCTATAATACCTGGTTTATAGGTAGGTAGTCTCTACCCACCTTGTGGTTATCTATAATACCTGGTTTATAGGTAGGTGGTCTCCTCTAACCACCTTGTGGTTATCTATAATACCTGGTTTATAGGTAGGTGGTCTCTACCCACCTTGTGGTTGCGTCCATGTTTGTCTAGCAGAGAGATGATTGACTTGATGTGTCCCTCCTTGATGATGTTCAGAGCTTCAGGACTCTCCACCAGGACACAGTGAAGCACCTCCAAGATACCTGAACACAACCAGCACAGAGTTAGTATCACACCAACACCCTACTAACTTAAACTAACTAACCCTTGATGATGATGAGAGCTTCAGGACTCTCCACCAGGACACAGTGAAGGACATCCAGGACATATGGAGAACGGAATTACAAAACACCAACAAACATGATCCCTGAATGCCAGACGAGTTGTAAACACCAACAAACAGGATCCCTGAATGTCAGACGAGTTATAAACACCAACAAACAGGATCCCTGAATGCCAGACGAGTTATAAACACCAACAAACAGGATCCCTGAATGCCAGATGAATTATAAACACCAACACCAACAAACAGGATCCCTGAATGCCAGACGAGATATAAACACCAACAAACAGGATCCCTGAATGCCAGATGAGTTATAAACACCAACAAACAGGATCCCTGAATGCCAGACGAGTTATAAACACCAACAAACAGGATCCCTGAATGCCAGACGAGATATAAACACCAACACAAACAGGATCCCTGAATGCCAGACGAGATATAAACACCAACAAACAGGATCCCTGAATGCCAGACGAGTTATAAACACCAACAAACAGGATCCCTGAATGCCAGATGAGTTATAAACACCAACAAACAGGATCCCTGAATGCCAGATGAGTTATAAACACCAACAAACAGGATCCCTGAATGCCAGACGAGTTATAAACACCACCAAACAGGATCCCTGAATGCCAGATGAGATATAAACACCAACAAACAGGATCCCTGAATGCCAGATGAGTTATAAACACCAACAAACAGGATCCCTGAATGCCAGATGAGTTATAAACACCAACAAACAGGATCCCTGAATGCCAGATGAGTTATAAACACCAACAAACAGGATCCCTGAATGCCAGATGAGTTATAAACACCAACAAACAGGATCCCTGAATGCCAGACGAGTTATAAACACCAACAAACAGGATCCCTGAATGCCAGATGAGATATAAACACCAACAAACAGGATCCCCGAATGCCAGATGAGTTATAAACACCAACAAACAGGATCCCTGAATGCCAGATGAGTTATAAACACCAACAAACAGGATCCCTGAATGCCAGACGAGTTATAAACACCAACACCAACAAACAGGATTCCTGAATGCCAGATGAGTTATAAACACCAACACCAACAAACAGGATCCCCGAATGCCAGATGAGTTATAAACACCAACACCAACAAACAGGATCCCTGAATGCCAGATGAGATATAAACATCAACAAACAGGATCCCTGAATGCCAGATGAGTTATAAACACCAACACCAACAAACAGGATCCCTGAATACCAGATGAGTTATAAACACCAACACCAACAAACAGGATCCCTGAATGCCAGATGAGTTATAAACACCAACACCAACAAACATGATCCTTGAATGCCAGACGAGTTGTAAACACCAACAAACAGGATCCCTGAATGCCAGACGAGTTGTAAACACCAACAAACAGGATCCCTGAATGCCAGACGAGTTGTAAACACCAACACCAACAAACAGGATCCCTGAATGCCAGACGAGTTGTAAACACCAACAAACAGGATCCCTGAATGCCAGACGAGTTGTAAACACCAACACCAACAAACAGGATCCCTGAATGCCAGATGAGTTGTAAACACCAACACCAACACAAACAGGATCCCTGAATGCCAGACGAGTTATAAACACCAACAAACAGGACCCCTGAATGCAAGACGAGTTGTAAACACCAACACCAACAAACAGGATCCCTGAACGCCAGACCAGTTATAAACACCAACACCAACAAACAGGATCCCTGAATGCCAGACGAGTTGTAAACACCAACACCAACAAACAGGATCCCTGAATGCCAGACGAGTTGTAAACACCAACAAACAGGATCCCTGAATGCCAGATGAGTTGTAAACACCAACACCAACACAAACAGGATCCCTGAATGCCAGACGAGTTGTAAACACCAACACCAACAAACAGGATCCCTGAATGTCAGACGAGTTGTAAACACCAACACCAACAAACAGGATCCCTGAATGCCAGACGAGTTGTAAACACCAACACCAACAAACAGGATCCCTGAATGCCAGACGAGTTGTAAACACCAACACCAACAAACAGGATCCCTGAATGCCAGACGAGTTGTAAACACCAAC
>NW_027258380.1:40000-80296 GCF_045791955.1 Oncorhynchus clarkii lewisi
GGGAGCAACGAGGCAGCATGGAACCATTATCATCAGTTAGGGCTGAGGGCTGAGGCAGCATGGAACCATTAGCATCAGTTAGGGCTGAGGGCTGAGGCAGCATGGAACCATTAGCATCAGTTAGGGCTGAGGGAGCTACGAGGCAGTGTGGAACCATTAGCATCAGTTAGGGCTGAGGGCTGAGGGAGCAACGAGGCAGCATGGAACCATTAGCATCAGTTAGGGCTGAGGGCTGAGGGAGCAACGAGGGATCATGGAACCATTAGCATCAGTTAGGGCTGAGGGCTGAGGGAGCAACGAGGAAGTATGGAATTATTAGCATCAGTTAGGGCTGAGGGAGCAACGAGGCAGCATGGAACCATTAGCATCAGTTAGGGCTGAGGGAGCAACGAGGCAGCATGGAACCATTAGCATCAGTTAGGGCTGAGGGCTGAGGGAGCAACGAGGGATCATGGAACCATTAGCATCAGTTAGGGCTGAGGGAGCAACGAGGCAGCATGGAACCATTAGCATCAGTTAGGGCTGAGGGCTGAGGGAGCAACGAGGCAGCATGGAACCATTAGCATCAGTTAGGGCTGAGGGAGCAACGAGGCAGCATGGAACCATTAGCATCAGTTGGGGCTGAGGGCTGAGGGAGCAACGAGGCAGCATGGAACCATTAGCATCAGTTAGGGCTGAGGGAGCAACGAGGCAGCATGGAACCATTAGCATCAGTTGGGGCTGAGGGCTGAGGGAGCAACGAGGCAGCATTGAACCATTAGCATCAGTTAGGGCTGAGGGAGCAACGAGGCAGCATGGAAACATTAGCATCAGTTAGGGCTGAGGGCTGGCGGAGCAACGATGCAGCATGGAACCATTAGCATCAGTTAGGGCTGAGGGCTGAGGGAGCAACGAGGCAGCATGGAACCATTAGCATCAGTTAGAGCTGAGGGAGCAACAAGGCAGCATGGAACCATTAGCATCAGTTAGGGCTGAGGGCTGAGGGAGCAATGAGGCAGCATTGAACCATTAGCATCAGTTAGGGCTGAGGGAGCAACGAGGCAGCATGGAACCATTAGCATCAGTTAGGGCTGAGGGCTGAGGGAGCAATGAGGCAGCATGGAACCATTAGCATCAGTTAGGGCTGAGGGAGCAACGAGGCAGCATGGAACCATTAGCATCAGTTAGAGCTGAGGGCTGAGGGAGCAACGTGGAGGCAGCACATGGCAGAAGACCAAGCCGCTTTAAGCAGCAGTCAGTCAGCCAGTCAGTTAATCAGCCAGTCAGTTAATCAGCCAGTCATTTAATCAGCCAGTCAGTTAATCAACTAGTCAGTTAATCAGCCAGTCAGTTAATCAGCCAGTCAGTTAATCAGCCTGTCAGTTAATCAACTAGTCAGTGAATCAACTAGTCAGTTAATCAGCCAGTCAGTTAATCAGCCAGTCAGTTAATCAACTAGTCAGTTAATCAGCCAGTCAGTTAATCAGCCTGTCAGTTAATCAACTAGTCAGTTAATCAGCCAGTCAGTTAATCAGCCAGTCAGTTAATCAGCCTGTCAGTTAATCAACTAGTCAGTTAATCAGCCAGTCAGTTAATCAGCCAGTCAGTTAATCAGCCAGTCAGTTAATCAGCCAGTCAGTTAATCAGCCTGTCAGTTAATCAACTAGTCAGTGAATCAACAAGTCAGTGAATCAACTAGTCTACTCTCCATACCTCCTCTCCTCCCTCCTCTCTCTCGTCTCTCTTCCCTCCATCCCTACTCTCCTCCCTCCTCTCCTCCCTCCTCTCCCTCGTCTCACTTCCCTCCATCCCTCCTCTCCTCCCTCCTCTCCTCCCTCCTCTCTCCTCCCTCCTCTCCTCCCTCCTCTCCTCCCTCCTTGTTATCAGTCAAGTCAGTGCGTAACCTGGCGATACATGTTAATGAGTGTTGTACAGCGTAACAGTTCTGTGCTGGGGGGGGTCAGGCCCTGTGCTGGGGGGGGGGTCAGGCCCTGTGTAACCTGGAGATACATGTTAATGAGTGTTGTACAGCGTAACAGTTCTGTGCTGGGGGGGGTCAGGCCCTGTGCTGGGGGGGTCAGGCCCCCTGTGTAACCTGGAGATACATGTTAATGAGTGTTGTACAGCGTAACAGTTCTGTGCTGGGGGGGTCAGGCCCCCTGTGTAACCTGGTGATACATGTTAATGAGTGTTGTACAGCGTAACAGTTCTGTGCTGGGGGGGGTCAGGCCCTGTGCTGGGGGGGGGTCAGGCCCCCTGTGTAACCTGGAGATACATGTTAATGAGTGTTGTACAGCGTAACAGTTCTGTGCTGGGGGGGGTCAGGCCCTGTGCTGGGGGGGGGGGGGGGGGGGGTCAGGCCCCCTGTGTAACCTGGTGATACATGTTAATGAGTGTTGTACAGCGTAACAGTTCTGTGCTGGGGGGGTCAGGCCCCCTGTGTAAGCGGTGTTAGTGTACAGGAGGAGCTGTGGGAGAACTGGGCAGCGTGCGTTTCTAAAGCCCCTGAGGTTGCAGTATTCAGCTGCTCCACTCCTCACCCAGGAGCTCATATAATGAGTTCAGCGTGGATCTCCAGGCCTCCCCGGCCTCCCTCCCCGCCACCTCAGCAAAATGAGCCGCGCTGCTGTACACGTGGAGACGATCGATACACTCCAACACCAGGTTTATCATACCCTGGGGAGAGAGGGGGGGTGGGGGTGGGGGAGGGGTGGGGGGGAGAGGGACAGATGGGGAGAGAGAGAGAGAGAGAGAGAGAGAGAGAGAGGGGGGTGGGGGAGAGAGGGGGAGAGAGGGAGGGAGAGTGAGAGAGGGGTGGGGGGAGCGAGGGAGAGAGAGAGAGAGAGGGAGAGAGAGGGAGGGAGGGAGAGGGGGAGGGAGAGAGGGGTGGGGGAAGAGGGAGCGAGGGAGAGAGAGAGGGAGAGAGAGGGAGGGAGGGAGGGAGAGGGGGAGAGGGGTGGGGGAAGAGGGAGCGAGGGAGAGAGAGAGGGAGGGAGGGAGGGAGAGGGGGAGAGAGAGAGGGGGCAAGAGAGAGGGAGAGAGAGAGGGGGAGAGAGGGGGAGAGAGAGAGGGGGAGAGAGGGGGAGAGAGGGAGGGAGGGAGAGGGGGAGATAGAGGGAGGGAGGGAGAGGGGGAGATAGAGAGAGAGAGGGAGGGGTGGAGGGAGAGGGGGATGAAGAGAAAGAGAGAGTCATGTTATACATATCATGCATGCAGAAACACACACAGTGTATCCTCATACATAATGTATCATAGTATATCATAGTGTATCATAGTGTATCATAGTGTATCACAGTATATCATAGTGTATCATAGTGTATCACAGTATATCATAGTGTATCATAGTATATCACAGTGTATCCTCATACATAGTGTATCATAGTGTATCATATTGTATCATAGTGTATCATAGTGTATCATATTGTATCATAGTGTATAATAGTATATCATAGTGTATCATAGTGTATCCTCATACATAGTGTATCATAGTGTATCCTCATACATAGTGTATCATAGTGTATCATAGTGTAACCTCATACATAGTGTATCATAGTGTATCCTCATACATTGTATATCATAGTATATCATAGTGTATCATAGTGTATCATAGTGTATCCTCATACATAGTGTATCATAGTATATCATAGTGTATCATAGTGTATCATAGTGTATCCTCATACATAGTGTATCATAGTGTATCATAGTATATCATAGTGTATCATAATGTATCCTCATACATAGTATATCATAGTGTATCATAATGTATCCTCATACATAGTGTATCATAGTATATCATAGTGTATCCTCATACATAGTGTATCATAGTGTATCCTCATACATAGTGTATCATAGTGTATCCTCATACATAGAGTATCATAGTGTATCCTCATACATAGAGTATCATAGTGTATCATAGTGTAACCTCATACATAGTGTATCATAGTGTATCCTCATACATTGTATATCATAGTGCATCATAGTGTATCATAGTGTATCATAGTGTATCCTCATACATAGTGTATCATAGTATATCATAGTGTATCATAATGTATCCTCATACATAGTATATCATAGTGTATCACAGTATATCATAGTGTATCATAGTGTATCACAGTATATCATAGTGTATCATAGTATATCACAGTGTATCCTCATACATAGTGTATTATCATACATAGTGTATCATAGTGTATCATATTGTATCATAGTGTATCATAGTGTATCATATTGTATCATAGTGTATAATAGTATATCATAGTGTATCATAGTGTATCCTCATACATAGTGTATCATAGTGTATCCTCATACATAGTGTATCATAGTGTATCATAGTGTAACCTCATACATAGTGTATCATAGTGTATCCTCATACATTGTATATCATAGTATATCATAGTGTATCATAGTGTATCATAGTGTATCCTCATACATAGTGTATCATAGTATATCATAGTGTATCATAGTGTATCATAGTGTATCCTCATACATAGTGTATCATAGTATATCATAGTGTATCATAGTGTATCATAGTATATCATAGTGTATCATAATGTATCCTCATACATAGTATATCATAGTGTATCATAATGTATCCTCATACATAGTGTATCATAGTGTATCCTCATACATTGTATATCATAGTATATCATAGTGTATCATAGTGTATCATAGTGTATCCTCATACATAGTGTATCATAGTATATCATAGTGTATCATAGTGTATCATAGTGTATCCTCATACATAGTGTATCATAGTATATCATAGTGTATCATAATGTATCCTCATACATAGTATATCATAGTGTATCATAATGTATCCTCATACATAGTGTATCATAGTATATCATAGTGTATCCTCATACATAGTGTATCATAGTGTAACCTCATACATAGTGTATCATAGTGTATCCTCATACATAGTGTATCATAGTGTATCCTCATACATAGTGTATCATAGTGTATCCTCATACATAGTGTATCATAGTGTATCATAGTGTAACCTCATACATAGTGTATCATAGTGTATCCTCATACATTGTATATCATAGTATATCATAGTGTATCATAGTGTATCATAGTGTATCCTCATACATAGTGTATCATAGTATATCATAGTGTATCATAGTGTATCATAGTATATCCTCATACATAGTGTATCATAGTATATCATAGTGTATCATAATGTATCCTCATACATAGTATATCATAGTGTATCATAATGTATCCTCATACATAGTGTATCATAGTATATCATAGTGTATCCTCATACATAGTGTATCATAGTGTAACCTCATACATAGTGTATCATAGTGTATCCTCATACATAGTGTATCATAGTGTATCCTCATACATAGTGTATCATAGTGTATCCTCATACATAGAGTATCATAGTGTATCATAGTGTAACCTCATACATAGTGTATCATAGTGTATCCTCATACATAGTGTATCATAGTATATCATAGTGTATCATAATGTATCCTCATACATAGTATATCATAGTGTATCATAATGTATCCTCATACATAGTGTATCATAGTGTAACCTCATACATAGTGTATCATAGTGTATCCTCATACATAGTGTATCATAGTGTATCCTCATACATAGAGTATCATAGTGTATCATATTGTATCATAGTGTATAATAGTATAGCATAGTGTATCATAGTGTATCATAGTATATCATAGTGTATCCTCATACATAGTGTATCACAGTATATCATAGTGTATCATAGGGTATCCTCATACATAGTGTATAATAGTGTATAATAGTGTATCATAGTCTATCCTCATACATAGTGTATCATAGTGTATCATAGTATACCATAGTGTATTATCATACATAGTGTATCATAGTGTATCATAGTGTATCATATTGTATCCTCATACACAGTGTATCCTAGTGTATCATAGTGTATCATCATACATAGTGTATCCTAGTGTATCCTAGTGTATCAGAGTGTATCACAGTGTATCATAGTGTATCCTAATACATAGTGTATCATCGTGTATCCTCATACATATCGTATCATAGTGTATCATAGTGTATCATAGTGTATCATAGTGTATCACAGGATATCATAGTGTATCCTCATACATAGTGTATCATAGTGTATCCTCATACATAGTGTATCATAGTGTATCATAGTGTATCATAGTGTATCATCATACATAGTGTATCCTAGTGTATCATAGTGTATCATAGTGTATCCTAATACATAGTGTATCATCGTGTATCCTCATACATATCGTATCATAGTGTATCATAGTATATCATAGTGTATCATAGTGTATCATAGTGTATCACAGTATATCATAGTGTATCCTCATACATAGTGTATCATAGTGTATCCTCATACATAGTGTATCATAGTGTATCATAGTGTATTATCATACATAGTGTATCATAGTGTATCCTCATACATAGTGATCTTATTGTATCATAGTGTATCATAGTATATCATAGTGTATCATAGTATATCATAGTGTATCATAGTATATCATAGAGTATCATAGTGTATCACAGTATATCATAGTGTATCATAGAGTATCATAGTGTATCATAGCATATCATAGTGTACCATAGTGTATCCTCATACATAGTGTATCATAGTGTATCATAGTGTAACCTCATACATAGTGTATCATAGTGTATCCTCATACATAGTGTATCATAGTGTATCATAATGTATCCCCATACATTTTATATCATAGTGTATCATAGTGTATCCTCATACATAGTGTATCATAGTGTATCATAGAGTATCATAGTGTATCATAGTATATCATAGTGTATCATAATGTATCCTCATACATAGTATATCATAGTGTATCATAATGTATCCTCATACATAGTGTATCATAGTGTATCATAGTGTATCATAGTGTATCATCATACATAGTGTATCCTAGTGTATCCTAGTGTATCATAGTGTATCATCATACATAGTGTATCATAGTGTATCATAGTGTAACCTCATACATAGTATATCATAGTGTGATCTGTAGTGTCATGACTGCTCTCTAACAGAAGAAACAGGGATGTGATCTGAAGTGTCATGACTGCTCTCTAACAGGAGAAACAGGGATGTGATCTGAAGTGTCATGACTGCTCTCTAACAGGAGAGACAGGGATGTGATCTGCAGTGTCATGACTGCTCTCTAACAGGAGAAACAGGGATGTGATCTGTAGTGTCATGACTGCTCTCTAACAGGAGAGACAGAGAAACAGGGATGTGATCTGAAGTGTCATGACTGCTCTCTAACAGGAGAAACAGGGATGTGATCTGCAGTGTCATGACTGCTCTCTAACAGGAGAGACAGAGAAACAGGGATGTGATCTGCAGTGTCATGACTGCTCTCTAACAGGAGAGACAGAGAAACAGGGATGTGATCTGTAGTGTCATGACTGCTCTCTAACAGGAGAGACAGAGAAACAGGGATGTGATCTGTAGTGTCATGACTGCTCTCTAACAGGAGAGACAGAGAAACAGGGATGTGATCTGCAGTGTCATGACTGCTCTCTAACAGGAGAGACAGAGAAACAGGGATGTGATCTGTAGTGTCATGACTGCTCTCTAACAGGAGAAACAGAGAAACAGGGATGTGATCTGAAGTGTTATGACTGCTCTCTAACAGGAGAGACAGAGAAACAGGGATGTGATCTGCAGTGTCATGACTGCTCTCTAACAGGAGAAACAGGGATGTGATCTGTAGTGTAATGACTGCTCTCTAACAGGAGAAACAGGGATGTGATCTGTAGTGTCATGACTGCTGTCTAACAGGAGAAACAGGGATGTGATCTGTAGTGTCATGACTGCTCTCTAACAGGAGAAACAGGGATGTGATCTGCAGTGTCATGACTGCTCTCTAACAGGAGAAACAGGGATGTGATCTGTAGTGTCATGACTGCTCTCTAACAGGAGAGACAGAGAAAAAGGGATGTGATCTGCAGTGTTATGACTGCTCTCTAACAGGAGAGACAGAGAAACAGGGATGTGATCTGTAGTGTCATGACTGCTCTCTAACAGGAGAGACAGAGAAACAGGGATGTGATCTGCAGTGTTATGACTGCTCTCTAACAGGAGAAACAGGGATGTGATCTGCAGTGTTCTGACTGCTCTCTAGAGTGAAACACTAAAATATCCCCGGACAGGAAGAGATGGAGGGACTTTATCAAGGCTTTACGCACCACTTGGCACGATGAGGCCCAAGTAAGTAAATGGCTGTTTTGTGATGGTGTCGAATATAACCCCCAGCATGCTCTTTGTTCCCTACCTCTTCCTGGAAGAGGTTCTGTCGGTTCTTTAGGGCTCGGAGGCGGTTCTGCTTGTCCTCGTGCTCCAGGTGCTCGTCAGGAGGCTGGAAGTAGCCAATCAGATCCTGCAGACTCAAACTGACCGACTCGATTGGCAGGTCGAGTGTCGAGGTCTTTCCTTTTTTACTGAGGGTGTCCAGACCCCTGGAACACAGAGAGAGAGAGACGTTACTGAGGTTGTCCAGATCCCTGGAACACAGAGAGAGAGAGACGTTACTGAGGGTGTCCAGACCCCTGGAACACAGAGAGAGAGAGAGAGACGTTACTGAGGGTGTCCAGATCCCTGGAACACAGAGAGAGAGAGAGACGTTACTGAGGGTGTCCAGACCCCTGGAACACAGAGAGAGAGATGTTACTGAGGGTGTCCAGACTCCTGGAACACAGAGAGAGAGAGAGAGAGACGTTACTGAGGGTGTCCAGACCCCTGGAACACAGAGAGAGAGAGACGTTACTGAGGGTGTCCAGACCCCTGGAACAGAGAGAGAGAGAGAGAGAGACGTTACTGAGGGTGTCCAGACCCCTGGAACACAGAGAGAGAGAGAGAGAGACGTTACTGAGGGTGTCCAGATCCCTGGAACACAGAGAGAGAGAGACGTTACTGAGGGTGTCCAGATCCCTGGAACACAGAGAGAGAGAGAGACGTTACTGAGGGTGTCCAGACCCCTGGAACACAGAGAGAGAGATGTTACTGAGGGTGTCCAGATCCCTGGAACACAGAGAGAGAGAGACGTTACTGAGGGTGTCCAGACCCCTGGAACACAGAGAGAGAGAGACGTTACTGAGGGTGTCCAGACCCCTGGAACAGAGAGAGAGAGAGAGAGAGACGTTACTGAGGGTGTCCAGACCCCTGGAACACAGAGAGAGAGAGAGAGACGTTACTGAGGGTGTCCAGATCCCTGGAACACAGAGAGAGAGAGACGTTACTGAGGGTGTCCAGATCCCTGGAACACAGAGAGAGAGAGAGACGTTACTGAGGGTGTCCAGACCCCTGGAACACAGAGAGAGAGATGTTACTGAGGGTGTCCAGACTCCTGGAACACAGAGAGAGAGAGAGAGAGACGTTACTGAGGGTGTCCAGACCCCTGGAACACAGAGAGAGAGAGACGTTACTGAGGGTGTCCAGACCCCTGGAACACAGAGAGAGAGAGAGAGAGACGTTACTGAGGGTGTCCAGATCCCTGGAACACAGAGAGAGAGAGAGACGTTACTGAGGGTGTCCAGACCCCTGGAACACAGAGAGAGAGATGTTACTGAGGGTGTCCAGACTCCTGGAACACAGAGAGAGAGAGAGAGACGTTACTGAGGGTGTCCAGACCCCTGGAACACAGAGAGAGAGAGAGACGTTACTGATGGTGTCCAGACCCCTGGAACACAGAGAGAGACGTTACTGAGGGTGTCCAGATACCCTGGAAGACAGAGAGAGACGTTACTGAGGGTGTCCAGATACCCTGGAACACAGAGAGAGACGTTATTGAGGGTGTACAGACCACTGGATCACAGAGAGAGAGATACGTTACTGAGGATGTCCAGACCCCTGGAACACAGAGAGAGAGAGAGACGCTACTGAGGGTGTCCAGACCCCTGGAACACAGAGAGAGAGAGAGACGCTACTGAGGGTGTCCAGACCCCTGGAACACAGAGAGAGAGAGAGACGTTATTGAGGGTGTCCAGACCCCCGGAACAGAGAGAGAGAGAAGTTACTGAGGGTGTACAGACCCCTGGAACACAGAGAGAGAGAGAAGTTACTGAGGGTGTCCAGACCCCTGGAACACAGAGAGAGAGACGTTACTGAGGGTATCCAGATACCCTGGAACACAGATAGAAGAAGACGTTGACTCAGATGTAAAGTGTAAAATGTCTCATTTCACATATTGATCCAACGGTTCGATTGATCCAACTTAAGTGTAAAGTCAAGGTTTCCACAGGACAAGCAACACATCATGCAGTGTCTGTGTAGTCTACTGTATCTGTCTGTGTAGTCTACTGTATCTGTCTGTGTAGTCTACTGTATCTGTCTGTGTAGTCTACTGTATCTGTATGTGTTGTCTACTGTATCTATCTGTGTAGTCTACTGTATCTGTCTGTGTAGTCTACTGTATCTGTCTGTGTAGTCTACTGTATCTGTCTGTGTAGTCTACTGTATCTGTCTGTGTAGTCTACTGTATATGTCTGTGTAGTCTACTGTATCTGTATGTGTTGTCTACTGTATCTGTCTGTGTAGTCTACTGTATCTGTCTGTGTAGTCTACTGTATCTGTATGTGTAGTCTACTGTATCTGTCTGTGTAGTCTACTGTATCTGTCTGTGTAGTCTACCTTATCTGTCTGTGTAGTCTACTGTATCTGTCTGTGTAGTATACTGTATCTGTCTGTGTAGTCTACTGTATCGGTCTGTGTAGTCTACTGTATCTGTCTGTGTAGTCTACTGTATCTGTCTGTGTAGGCTACTGTATCTGTCTGTGTAGTCTACTGTATCTGTCTGTGTAGTCTACTATATCTGTCTGTGTAGTCTACTGTATCTGTCTGTGTAGTCTACTGTATCTGTCTGTGTAGTCTACTGTATATGTCTGTGTAGTATACTGTATCTGTCTGTGTAGTCTACTGTATCTGTCTGTGTAGTATACTGTATCTGTCTGTGTAGTCTATTGTATCTGTCTGTGTAGGCTACTGTATCTGTCTGTGTAGTCTACTGTATCTGTCTGTGTAGTCTACTATATCTGTCTGTGTAGTATACTGTATATGTCTGTGTAGTATACTGTATATGTCTGTGTAGTATACTGTAGCTGTCTGTGTAGGGTACTGTATCTGTGCAGTATACTGTATCTGTCTGTGTAGTCTACTGCATCTGTCTGTGTAGTCTACTGTATCTGTCTATGTAGTCTACTGTATCTGTGTAGTATACTGCATCTGTCTGTGTAGTCTACTGTATCTGTCTGTGTAGTCTACTGTATCTGTCTGTGTAGTCTACTGTATCTGTCTGTGTAGTATACTGTATCTGTCTGTGTAGTCTACTGTATCTGTCTGTGTAGTATACTGTATCTGTCTGTGTAGGCTACTGTATCTGTCTGTGTAGTATACTGTATCTGTCTGTGTAGTCTACCGTATCTGTGTAGTATACTGTATGTCTGTGTTTCACCTAGAGGAGTGTGTGTCCCCATGTTTCACCTAAAGGAGTGTGTACTGTGCATCCCCATGTTTCACCTAGAGGAGTGTGTACTGTGTGTCCCCATGTTTCACCTAGAGGAGTGTGTACTGTGTATCCCCATGTTTCACCTAGAGGAGTGTGTGCTGTGTATCCCCATGTTTCACCTAGAGGAGTGTGTATCCCCATGTTTCACCTAGAGGAGTGTGTACTGTGTATCCCCATGTTTCACCTAGAGGAGTGTGTACTGTGTGTCCCCATGTTTCACCTAGAGGAGTGTGTACTGTGTATCCCCATGTTTCACCTAGAGGAGTGTGTACTGTGTGTCCCCATGTTTCACCTAGAGGAGTGTGTACTGTGTATCCCCATGTTTCACCTAGAGGAGTGTGTACTGTGTATCTCCCATGTTTCAACTAGAGGAGTGTGTACTGTGTGTCCCCATGTTTCACCTAGAGGAGTGTGTACTCTGTATCCCCATGTTTCACCTAGAGGTGTGTGTACTGTGTGTCCCCATGTTTCACCTAGAGGAGTGTGTACTGTGTATCCCCATGTTTCACCTAGAGGAGTGTGTACTGTGTGTCCCCATGTTTCACCTAGAGGAGTGTGTACTGTGTATCCCCATGTTTCACCTAGAGGAGTGTGTACTGTGTATCCCCATGTTTCACCTAGAGGAGTGTGTACTGTGTATCCCCATGTTTCACCTATAGGAGCGTGTACTGTGTGTCCCCATGTTTCACCTAGAGGAGTGTGTACTGTGTGTCCCCATGTTTCACCTAGAGGAGTGTGTACTGTGTGTCCCCATGTTTCACCTAGAGGAGTGTGTACTGTGTATCCCCATGTTTCACCTAGAGGAGTGTGTGTCCCCATGTTTCACCTAGAGGAGTGTGTGTCCCCATGTTTCACCTAGAGGAGTGTGTACTGTGTATCCCCATGTTTCACCTAGAGGAGTTTGTACTGCGTATCCCCATGTTTCACCTAGAGGAGTGTGTGTCCCCATGTTTCACCTAGAGGAGTGTGTACTGTGTATCCCCATGTTTCACCTAGAGGAGTGTGTACTGTGTATCCCCATGTTTCACCTAGAGGAGTGTGTACTGTGCGTACCCATGTTTCACCTAGAGGAGTGTGTACTGTGTATCCCCATGTTTCACCTAGAGGAGTGTGTGTCCCCATGTTTCACCTAGAGGAGTGTGTACTGTGTATCCCCATGTTTCACCCAGAGGAGTGTGTACTGTGTGTCCCCATGTTTCACCTAGAGGAGTGTGTGTCCCCATGTTTCACCTAGAGGAGTGTGTACTGTGTGTCTCCATGTTTCACCTAGAGGAGTGGGTACTGTGTCTCCCCATGTTTCACCTAGAGGAGTGTGTACTGTGTATCCCCATGTTTCACCTAGAGGAGTGTGTACTGTGTGTCCCCATGTTTCACCTAGAGGAGTGTGTACTGTGTATCCCCATGTTTCACCTAGAGGAGTGTGTACTGTGTATCCCCATGTTTCACCTAGAGGAGTGTGTACTGTGTGTCCCCATGTTTCACCTAGAGGAGTGTGTACTGTGTATCCCCATGTTTCACCTAGAGGAGTGTGTACTGTGTATCTCCCATGTTTCAACTAGAGGAGTGTGTACTGTGTGTCCCCATGTTTCACCTAGAGGAGTGTGTACTGTGTACCCCCATGTTTCACCTAGAGGAGTGTGTACTGTGTGTCCCCATGTTTCACCTAGAGGAGTGTGTACTGTGTATCCCCATGTTTCACCTAGAGGAGTGTGTACTGTGTCTCCCCATGTTTCACCTAGAGGAGTGTGTATCCCCATGTTTCACCTAGAGGAGTGTGTACTGTGTATCCCCATTGAGCTGACGTCCCCATGTTTCACCTAGAGGAGTGTGTCCCCCCATGTTTCACCTAGAGGAGTGTGTACTGTGTGTCCCCATGTTTCACCTAGAGGAGTGTGTACTGTGTGTCTCCATGTTCCACCTAGAGGAGTGTGTACTGTGTGTCCCCATGTTTCACCTAGAGGAGTGTGTGTCCCCATGTTTCACCTAGAGGAGTGTGTACTGTGTGTCTCCATGTTTCACCTAGAGGAGTGTGTGTCCCCATGTTTCACCTAGAGGAGTGTGTACTGTGTATCCCCATGTTCCACCTAGAGGAGTGTGTACTGTGTATCCCCATGTTTCACCTAGAGGAGTGTGTACTGTGTATCCCCATGTTCCACCTAGAGGAGTGTGTACTGTGTATCCCCATGTTCCACCTAGAGGAGTGTGTACAGTGTGTCCCCATGTTTCACCTAGAGGAGTGTGTATCCCCATGTTTCACCTAGAGGAGTGTGTGTCCCCATGTTTCACCTAGAGGAGTGTGTACTGTGTATCCCCATGTTCCACCTAGAGGAGTGTGTACTGTGTGTCCCCATGTTTCACCTAGAGGAGTGTGTACTGTGTGTCCCCATGTTTCACCTAGAGGAGTGTCCCCCCCATGTTTCACCTAGAGGAGTGTGTATCCCCATGTTTCACCTAGAGGAGTGTGTCCCCATGTTTCACCTAGAGGAGTGTGTACTGTGTATCCCCATGTTTCACCTAGAGGAGTGTGTGTCCCCATGTTTCACCTAGAGGAGTGTGTGTCCCCATGTTTCACCTAGAGGAGTGTGTACTGTGTATCCCCATGTTTCACCTAGAGGAGTTTGTACTGCGTATCCCCATGTTTCACCTAGAGGAGTGTGTGTCCCCATGTTTCACCTAGAGGAGTGTGTACTGTGTATCCCCATGTTTCACCTAGAGGAGTGTGTACTGTGTATCCCCATGTTTCACCTAGAGGAGTGTGTACTGTGCGTACCCATGTTTCACCTAGAGGAGTGTGTACTGTGTATCCCCATGTTTCACCTAGAGGAGTGTGTGTCCCCATGTTTCACCTAGAGGAGTGTGTACTGTGTATCCCCATGTTTCACCCAGAGGAGTGTGTACTGTGTGTCCCCATGTTTCACCTAGAGGAGTGTGTGTCCCCATGTTTCACCTAGAGGAGTGTGTACTGTGTGTCTCCATGTTTCACCTAGAGGAGTGGGTACTGTGTCTCCCCATGTTTCACCTAGAGGAGTGTGTACTGTGTATCCCCATGTTTCACCTAGAGGAGTGTGTACTGTGTGTCCCCATGTTTCACCTAGAGGAGTGTGTACTGTGTATCCCCATGTTTCACCTAGAGGAGTGTGTACTGTGTATCCCCATGTTTCACCTAGAGGAGTGTGTACTGTGTGTCCCCATGTTTCACCTAGAGGAGTGTGTACTGTGTATCCCCATGTTTCACCTAGAGGAGTGTGTACTGTGTATCTCCCATGTTTCAACTAGAGGAGTGTGTACTGTGTGTCCCCATGTTTCACCTAGAGGAGTGTGTACTGTGTACCCCCATGTTTCACCTAGAGGAGTGTGTACTGTGTGTCCCCATGTTTCACCTAGAGGAGTGTGTACTGTGTATCCCCATGTTTCACCTAGAGGAGTGTGTACTGTGTCTCCCCATGTTTCACCTAGAGGAGTGTGTATCCCCATGTTTCACCTAGAGGAGTGTGTACTGTGTATCCCCATTGAGCTGACGTCCCCATGTTTCACCTAGAGGAGTGTGTCCCCCCATGTTTCACCTAGAGGAGTGTGTACTGTGTATCCCCATGTTCCACCTAGAGGAGTGTGTACTGTGTGTCCCCATGTTTCACCTAGAGGAGTGTGTACTGTGTGTCCCCATGTTTCACCTAGAGGAGTGTGTACTGTGTGTCCCCATGTTTCACCTAGAGGAGTGTGTACTGTGTGTCTCCATGTTCCACCTAGAGGAGTGTGTACTGTGTGTCCCCATGTTTCACCTAGAGGAGTGTGTGTCCCCATGTTTCACCTAGAGGAGTGTGTACTGTGTGTCTCCATGTTTCACCTAGAGGAGTGTGTCCCCCCATGTTTCACCTAGAGGAGTGTGTACTGTGTATCCCCATGTTCCACCTAGAGGAGTGTGTACTGTGTATCCCCATGTTTCACCTAGAGGAGTGTGTACTGTGTATCCCCATGTTCCACCTAGAGGAGTGTGTACTGTGTATCCCCATGTTCCACCTAGAGGAGTGTGTACAGTGTGTCCCCATGTTTCACCTAGAGGAGTGTGTATCCCCATGTTTCACCTAGAGGAGTGTGTGTCCCCATGTTTCACCTAGAGGAGTGTGTACTGTGTATCCCCATGTTCCACCTAGAGGAGTGTGTACTGTGTGTCCCCATGTTTCACCTAGAGGAGTGTGTACTGTGTGTCCCCATGTTTCACCTAGAGGAATGTGTACTGTGTGTCTCCATGTTCCACCTAGAGGAGTGTGTACTGTGTGTCCCCATGTTTCACCTAGAGGAGTGTGTGTCCCCATGTTTCACCTAGAGGAGTGTGTACTGTGTGTCTCCATGTTTCACCTAGAGGAGTGTGTGTCCCCATGTTTCACCTAGAGGAGTGTGTACTGTGTATCCCCATGTTCCACCTAGAGGAGTGTGTACGGTGTGTCCCCACCTGATGAATCGGTTGAACAGGAAGACGGTACTGCGTATGACCCGTGCGGTACGGGACTCCTCGTGTTGAGAGCGGGACAGGGTCAACCCATCGTCCATGTGACCCTCGTGGTGCATGATGGCCTGAAAGAGACACATTGTCACGTTCTGCAGACGCTGAGACAGAACGGGAGAGGTTTTCTGACACGGTTAGCTTTGACACTGTTAGCTTAGCATTGAGACAGAATGGGAGGTTTCAAACTGTTATCTTTGACACTGTTAGCTTAGCATTGAGACAGAATGGGAGGTTTCTGACTGTTATCTTTGACACTGTTAGCTTAGCATTGAGACAGAATGGGAGGTTTCAAACTGTTATCTTTGACACTGTTAGCTTAGCATTGAGACAGAATGGGAGGTTTCTGACTGTTATCTTTGACACTGTTAGCTTAGCATTGAGACAGAATGGGAGGTTTCTGACTGTTAGCTTTGACACTGTTAGCTTAGCATTGAGACATAATGGGAGGTTTCTGACTGTTATCTTTGACACTGTTATCTTAGCATTGAGACAGAACCGGAGGTTTCTGACACTGTTAGCTTAGCATTGAGACAGAACGGGAGGTTTCTGACACAGTTAGCTTAGCATGATGGCTACGCCCAAAACATCATTACACCGCACTACAAATTCACACGACTCAGAGGTTAAACTGAACCTCTCTCATCAGAGCATGTCCCTCACTGAAAACCCATCTGGCTGAATTGATAAATGTCACATCCGCAAACAGGGAGACAGAACGGCTGGCTCTTTGACACTGTTAGCCTAGCATAATAATGCTAATGGTTTTATTCATCAGAATGAGTGTGTTTCTGACACGGTTAGCTTAGCCTAATGGCTTTAATTATTTGATATAAGCGTAGCTTAATGGTTTAATTCCAGCGAGACAGCCTGGAGCTGATTGAGAAGAGCTCGTTAGGAAGACATTTATAAAAGTCTGTGAGTCATAACTGCTCCTGCTGGACGCCGAGATGTTAGTCGACCGGCTGAGGAAACCATGGAGACGAGCTGAGACCAGACACCTTCTCCTGGGGACCAGGCTGGGCCCTACAGTATCCTCTCTATAGACTTGATAACTTTCTACACCTGCATTGGTGGGTGTTTGGGGTTTAAGGCTGGGTTTCTGTACAGCACTTTGAGATATCAGCTGATGTAAAAAAGGGCTTTATAAATACATTTGATTTGATTGATTGACTGGGGACTCGGCAGGGTCCTATACCTATTACCTATGAAGTGCACAACTTTTTTTATCAGAGCCCTATGAGCCCTGGTCAGAAGTAGTGCCCTATGAAGGGCACTAATGTTAATAGGGTTGAAGTTGGGACGCAGGCTGTGTTTTAGATCTTCTGATGAGATGAGGTTCACCTCTGGTGCTGCAGGCTGATGTCCACTTCTTTTCCCACATGTTGTTACGTTACAAAATAGATTACATTTAACAAATGTTCCTTAATCTACACACAATACCACATCATGTCAAAGCTAAAAAAAAAAACTGTGTTTTAGAAATGTTTGGAAATGTATAAAAAACAATGAAAAACGGAAATACCTTATTTACATAATCAGACCCTTTGTTATGAGATTTGGTGCATCCTGTTAACATTGTTCATCCTTGAGATGTTTCTCCAACTTGATTGGAGTCCGACTGTGCATTTCAGAGCAAAAACCACCAATCTTTGGCCTGAATGCCAAGCATCACGTCTGGAGGAAACCTGGCACCATCCCTACGGTGAATCATGGTGGTGCTCCAGGGTTTTCGGGATCTCAGACTGGGGGGGTGAAGGTTCACCTTCCAATAGGACAACGACTCAAACCACACAGCCAAGACAACGCAGGAGTGGCTTTGGACAAGTCTCTGAATGTCCTCGAGTGGCCCGGCCAGAGAACCCGATCGAACATCTCTGGAGAGACCTGAAAATAGCTGTGCAGCAACACTCCCCATCCAACCTGACAGAGCTTGAGAGGATCTGCAGAGAAGAATGGGAGAAACTCCCCAAATACAGGTGTGCCAAGCTTGTAGGGTCATACCCAAGAAGACTCCAGGCTGTAGTCACTGCCAAGCTTGTAGCGTCATACCCAAGAAGACTCAAGGCTGTAATCGCTGCCAAAGGTGCTTCAACAAAGTACTGAGTAAAGGGTCTGAATACTTATTTAAATGTCAAATTTCAGTTGTGTTTTTTTATACATTTGCAAGAATTTCTAAAAACATTTTTTTTGCTTTGTCCTTATGGGGTATGGTGATGTCATTATGGGGTATTGTGTTGTCATTATGGGGTATTGTGATGTCATTATGGGGTATTGTGATGTCATTATGGGGTATTGTGATGTCATTATGGGGTATTGTGATGTCATTATGGGGTATTGTGTTGTCATTATGGGGTATTGTGATGTCATTATGGGGTATTGTGATGTCATTATGGGGTATTGTGATGTCATTATGGGGTATGGCGATGTCATTATGGGGTATTGTGATGTCATTATGGGGTATTGTGTTGTCATGATGGGGTATTGTGATGTCATGATGGGGTATTGTGATGTCATTACGGGGTATTGTGATGTCATTACGGGGTATTGTGATGTCATTATGGGGTAGTGTGGGTCAGAGTAGCAGAGAGGAGATGAGACAGTAATGTGCTGTACCGTATGTTAATGGACAGGCTGTACTGTATTGTGGGTCAGAGGATCAGAGAGGAGATGAGACTGTACCTTTCTCTGCACGCCACCCATGCGTGCACACTTAGCGTCCATGGCCTGGTAGGTGAGCCACAGACAGGTGTCCACATGTTGGATATAACACACGGAGTCCCCATACTTGATATCAGGAACACCCATGCCATCCACCTCCTTCTTTGGCCCCAAGTCCAGCTTTTCCTGGAGAAGGAATGGAGATGAGACATGATGATTAATGAACATAATTTATAATACAAGGGACAAGGGGTTGTAGTTCGGTATGAAATCATTATCATCAGGCTGTAGTGCAGAATGACCCCTGCTCTCGCTCTCTCTCTCTCTCTCTCTCTCTCTCTCTCTCTCTCTCTCTCTCTCTCTCTCTCTCTCTCTCTCTCTCTCTCTCTCTCTCTCTCTCTCTCTCTCTCTCTCTCTCTCTCTCTCTCTCTCTCTCTCTCTCTCTCTCTCTCTCTCTCTCTCTCTCTCTCTCTCTATATATATATATATATATATATATATATATATATATATATATGAAATACAGCTGAGTGCCAGCAATGTATTAGATGTGATATATTCATTATTAACAGACTGTAGTGCAGAATGATCCCTGCTCTGACCCCTCCTCTCTCTCTCTCTCTCTCTCTCGGTATGAAATACAGCTGAGTGCCAGCAATGTATTAGATGTGATATATTCATTATTAACAGGCTGTAGTGCAGAATGATCCCTGCTCTGACCCCTCCTCTCTCTCTCTCTCTCTCTCTCCCTCTCTGTCTCTCTCTCTCTCTCTCTCGGTATGAAATACAGCTGAGTGCCAGCAATGTATTAGATGTGATATATTCATTATTAACAGACTGTAGTGCAGAATGACCCCTGCTCTGACCCCTCCTCTCTCTCTCTCTCTCTCTCTCTCTCTCTCTCTCTGTGTGTGTATCTCTCTCTCTCTCTATGAATATATGTTTTTGACCCAGGATTATGCGCTCTGAAATAAACACAGAAACAATGACACACACACACACACACACACACACACACACACACACACACACACACACACACACACACACACACACACACACACACACACACACACACACACACACACACACACACACACACACACACACGTCATTGGTTGAAGAAATGCAACCTCAACACTCCTGATCCTACAGTCATAACTCATCACACCAACATGAGAGAGAAGAGAACAGCAGGAGAGGGCTGAGTCCCTAATAGAGGCAGAGAGCTGTAGGAACAATGAGAGAGAAGAGAACAGCAGGAGAGGGCTGAGTCCCTAATAGAGGCAGAGAGCTGTAGGAACAATGAGAGAGAAGAGAAGAGCAGGAGAGGGCTGAGTCCCTAATAGAGGCAGAGAGCTGTAGGAACCATGAGAGAGAAAAGAGGGGAAGGAGAAGGCTGAGTCCCTAATAGAGGCAGAGAGCTGTAGGAACCATGAGAGAGGAGAGAGGAGAAGGAGAAGGCTGAGTCCCTAATAGAGGCAGAGAGCTGTAGGAACCATGAGAGAGAAGAGAAGAGCAGGAGAGGGCTGAGTCCCTAATAGAGGCAGAGAGCTGTAGGAACCATGAGAGAGAAAAGAGGGGCAGGAGAGGGCTGAGTCCCTAATAGAGGCAGAGAGCTGTAGGAACCATGAGAGAGGAGAGAGGAGAAGGCTGAGTCCCTAATAGAGGCAGAGAGCTGTAGGAACCATGAGAGAGAAGAGAAGAGCAGGAGAGGGCTGAGTCCCTAATAGAGGCAGAGAGCTGTAGGAACCATGAGGGAGAAGAGAGGGGCAGGAGAGGGCAGATAGATGCACAGAGATGTAGAGAGCTGTAGGAACCATTAGAGGACAGCTAGATGTAGAGAGCTGTAGGAACCATTAGACGACAGCTAGATGCAGAGAGCTGTAGGAACCAGTAGAGGACAGCTAGATGTAGAGAGCTGTAGGAACCATTAGACGACAGCTAGATGCAGAGAGCTGTAGGAACCAGTAGAGGACAGCTAGATGCAGAGAGCTGTAGGAACCAGTAGAGGACAGCTAGATGCAGAGAGCTGTAGGAACCATTAGAGGAGATGTAGGAACCCATCACTTCACATCAATCTGTTCTATATAACCGCAGCACACAGCTTCCATCACCCAACATCTCACTACCAGAGACTCCAGCCTCTGTGTGTGTGTGTGTGTGTGTGTGTGTGTGTGTGTGTGTGTGTGTGTGTGTGTGTGTGTGTTCATTAGTTTGCATGGCTGAGCCAGGCTGAAGTGTACCTTGGAGGGGCGGAAGCAGAAAGCAGTAGACTTGACGTCAGCCTTCTCCTTGTCCATCAGCAGCAGGCCCTTATCCTCCATGATACTGAGGTACTTCCCCGTGGTCACATGACGGAGACGGAAGGGTTGACCCCAGCGGGTGTGGCTGCCGCTCCACCTACAGAGAGGGAGACAGAGAGAGAGAGAGAGACAGAGAGACAGAGAGAGACAGAGAGACAGAGAGAGACAGACAGAGAGAGAGAGACAGAGAGACAGAGAGAGAGAGAGAGAGAGAGAGACAGAGAGAGAGACAGAGAGAGAGAGAGACAGAGAGGCTATATAAATACATTTGATTTGATTTGATTTATTTATATACTGTCCTCTCCTGTAGATGTACAGTACTATCTATAACCCCAGACCTATTTCTATACTGTCCTGTAGATGTACAGTACTATCTATAACCCCAGACCTATTTCTATACTGCCCTGTAGACGTACAGTACTATCTATAACCACAGACCTATTTCTATACTGTCTTCTCCTGTAGATGTACAGTACTATCTATAACCCCAAACCTATTTATATAATGTCCTCTCCTGTAGATGTACAGTACTATCTATAACCCCAAACCGTCAGTCTGACACAACCCAACACAACCCAACACAACACAACACAGCAGAACCCAACACAACACAGCAGAACCCAACACAACACAACAGAACCCAACACAACAGAACAGAACCCAACACAACAGAACCCAACACAACACAGCAGAACCCAACACAACACAACAGAACCCAACACAACACAACAGAACCCAACACAACAGAACCCAACACAACACAGCAGAACCCAACACAACACAACAGAACCCAACACAACAGAACACAACAGAACCCAACACAACACAGCACAACTCAACAGAACACAACAGAACCCAACACAACAGAACACAACAGAACCCAACACAACACAACACAACAGAACACAGCAGAACCCAACACAACACAGCAGAACCCAACACAACAGAACACAACAGAACACAACACAACACAGCAGAACCCAACACAACACAACAGAACCCAACACAACAGAACACAACACAACACAACAGAACACAACAGAACCCAACACAACAGAACACAACAGAACCCAACACAACAGAACACAACAGAACCCAACACAACACAACAGAACCCAACACAACACAACAGAACCCAACACAACAGAACACAACAGAACCCAACACAACAGAACACAACAGAACCCAACACAACACAACAGAACACAGCAGAACCCAACACAACACAACAGAACACAGCAGAACCCAACACAACACAACACAGCAGAACCCAACACAACACAACACAGCAGAACCCAACACAACAGAACACAACAGAACACAGCACAACACAACAGAACACAGCAGAACCCAACACAACACAACAGAACCCAACACAACAGAACACAACAGAACACAACAGAACACAGCAGAACACAGCAGAACCCAACACAACACAACCCAGCAGAACCCAACAGAACAGAACACAACAGAACACAATACAACAGAACACAACACAACAGAACCCAGCAGAACCCAACACAACACAGCAGAACACAACAGAAGAGAACAGAACACAACAGAACACAACAGAAGAGAACACAACACAACAGAACACAACAGAACCCAACACAACACAACCCAGCAGAACACAGCAGAACACAACAGAAGAGAACAGAACACAACAGAACACAACAGAAGAGAACACAACACAACAGAACAGAACACAACAGAACACAACACAACAGAACCCAGCAGAACCCAGCAGAACCCAACACAACACAGCAGAACACAACAGAAGAGAACAGAACACAACAGAACACAACAGAACCCAACAGAACACAACAGAACCCAACACAACAGAACCCAACAGAACCCAACAGAACACAACCCAACAGAACCCATCAGAAAACAACAGGCTACAACAGAACCCAACAGAACCCAACAGAACACAACAGGCTACAGAGGGCAGAGTATGTATATTCAACCCCAAACCCTGTCCTCATCAGAAACCATGAACACTACAGTATGTCCAATCAGCCGTGATACAAAACAAGGAGAGAAATCTCTGTGTTATCAGGGGACTCCTGTCATGCTGTTTGTAATTAGACACTTCACTGCAAATAGTCTGTGTGTCTATGACTCTGGATGGGAGGAGGGCTCGTCTTCTCTCCACAGACTGGGGCTGACAGAGACACTGTACACCATGTTGGCAGTGGGCCCTGCTGACAGACACACTGTACACCACGTTGGCAGTGGGCCCTGCTGACAGATACAGTCTTACTGGGAGCTCTATTAACACCATCACACGTACAACCCCAGGTCAGGATACAGGGTCTAAAAGGAGTCAATACCATGCCCTCTCACGGAGACATCTCCCTGCCCTCTCACGGAGACATCACCCTGCCCTCTCACGGAGACATCTCCCTGCCCTCTCACGGAGACATCTCCCCGATCTACACTGCTGGGGTCAGAGAGTTAATGGTCTCTGTAGAGGGATAATATTACAGTGTCTATAGAGTAATAATATTACATTTATATTTATCCCTGTGTTTCCTGTCTCTCTGTGCCAGTGTATTTATCCCTGTGTTTCCTGTCTCTCTGTACCAGTGTATTTATCCCTGTGTTTCCTGTCTCTCTGTGCCAGTGTATTTATCCCTGTGTTTCCTGTCTCTCTGTGCCAGTGTATTTATCCCTGTATTTCCTGTCTCTCTGTACCAGTGTAGTTATCTCTGTGTTTCCTGTCTCTCTGTGCCAGTTTGTCTTGTCTCTTTCAAGTCAACCAGCATGTTTTTCCCATGCTCCTGCCTTTGCTATTCTCTCTGCCTGCCTGACCAGTCTGCCTGCCCTGACCTCGAGCCTGCCTGACCAGTCTGCCTGACCAGTCTGCCTGCCCTGACCTCAAGCCTGCCTGACCAGTCTGCTTGACCAGTCTGCCTGACCAGTCTGCCTGCCCTGACCAGTCTGCCTGACCAGTCTGCCTGCCCTGACCAGTCTGCCTGCCCTGACCTCGAGCCTGCCTGACCAGTCTGCCTGACCAGTCTGCCTGACCAGTCTGCCTGCCCTGACCAGTCTGCCTGCCCTGACCTCGAGCCTGCCTGACCAGTCTGCCTGACCAGTCTGCCTGACCAGTCTGTACCTCCTGGACTCTGATCTGGTTTGGACCTTTTTGCCTGTCCACAACCATTCTCTTGCCTGCTCCCTTTACTTAACCGTGTCTGCAGCAGGGTCTGGTCCTGGACACTTATAGTCTATAGAGTCTAGTGTCTGCAGCAGGGACTGGTCCTGAACCCTTATAGTCTATAGAGTCTAGTGTTGACAACCCCCCCTTGACTGCAGCAGGGTCTGGCCCTGGACACTTATAGTCTATAGAGTCTAGTGTCTGCAGCAGGGACTGGTCCTGAACCCTTATAGTCTATAGAGTCTAGTGTCTGCAGCAGGGTCTGGTCCTGAACCCTTATAGTATATAGAGTCTAGTGTTGACAGGTCGGCATTGTCATACGGAGGCGAGATAGATGTGTCGTTCAACTTACGCCACTCGTAGGGTCTCCAGTCTCCAGAGGGAGCGGGCGTGGATGGACACAGCTCCCCCCTCGTAGTGCACCGTCCTGGGGAAGAAAAGAGAAGTGAGTGGGGGGGGGGGGGGGGGGGTGGTGGTGGTTATCAGCCATGCTTCCACCACAGACCAGACCATTACACTGGTCTGTATCCCTGAGAAATAAGAGCCTGCTGCTGATGTCCTCATCAAGCACATATTCACACATTACACACTTCACTTCAGTGAGGGCAGTATCTAGGCCTGCCGTAGTGTATAGTGAGGGCAGTATCTAGGCCTGCAGTAGTGGATAGTGAGGGCAGTATCTAGGCCTGCAGTAGTGGATAGTGAGGGCAGTATCTAGGCCTGCAGTAGTGGATAGTGAGGGCAGTATCTAGGCCTGCAGTAGTGGATAGTGAGGGCAGTATCTAGGCCTGCAGTAGTGTATAGTGAGGGCAGTATCTAGGCTTACAGTAGTGGATAGTGAGGGCAGTATCTAGGACTACAGTAGTGGATAGTGAGGGCAGTATCTAGGCCTGCAGTAGTGGATAGTGAGGGCAGTATCTAGGACTACAGTAGTGGATAGTGAGGGCAGTATCTAGGCCTACAGTAGTGGATAGTGAGGGCAGTATCTAGGCTTACAGTAGTGGATAGTGAGGGCAGTATCTAGGACTACAGTAGTGGAGAGTGAGGGCAGTATCTAGGCTTACAGTAGTGTATAGTGAGGGCAGTATCTAGGCCTACAGTAGTGGATAGTGAGGGCAGTATCTAGGCCTACAGCAGTGGATAGTGAGGGCAGTATCTAGGCCTGCAGTAGTGTATAGTGAGGGCAGTATCTAGGCCTGCAGTAGTGGATAGTGAGGGCAGTATCTAGGACTACAGTAGTGGATAGTGAGGGCAGTATCTAGGCCTACAGTAGTGGATAGTGAGGGCAGTATCTAGGCTTACAGTAGTGGATAGTGAGGGCAGTATCTAGGACTACAGTAGTGGATAGTGAGGGCAGTATCTAGGCCTACAGCAGTGGATAGTGAGGGCAGTATCTAGGCTTACAGTAGTGGATAGTGAGGGCAGTATCTAGGACTACAGTAGTGGATAGTGAGGGCAGTATCTAGGCCTGCAGCAGTGGATAGCGAGGGCAGTATCTAGGCCTGCCGTAGTGTATAGTGAGGGCAGTATCTAGGCCTGCAGTAGTGGATAGTGAGGGCAGTATCTAGGCCTGCAGTAGTGGATAGTGAGGGCAGTATCTAGGCCTGCAGTAGTGTATAGTGAGGGCAGTATCTAGGCCTGCAGTAGTGGATAGTGAGGGCAGTATCTAGGCCTGCCTCAGTGTATAGTGAGGGCAGTATCTAGGCCTGCAGTAGTGTATAGTGAGGGCAGTATCTAGGCCTGCCGTAGTGTATAGTGAGGGCAGTATCTAGGCCTACAGCAGTGGATAGTGAGGGCAGTATCTAGGCCTGCAGTAGTGGATAGTGAGGGCAGTATCAAGGCCTACAGTAGTACATAGTGAGGGCAGTATCTAGGCCTGCAGCAGTGTATAGTGAGGGCAGTATCTAGGCCTGCAGTAGTGTATAGTGAGGGCAGTATCTAGGCCTGCAGTAGTGTATAGTGAATATATCAGTATCTAACAGGTTCAGTAGGTTCATACCAGGAGGGTTTAACAGGTTCAGTAGGTTCATACCAGGAGGGTTTAACAGGTTCAGTATTTTCATACCAGGAGGGTTTAACAGGTTCAGTAGGTTCAAACCAGGAGGGTTTAACAGGTTCAGTAGGGCTGAACAGGAGGGTTTAACAGGTTCAGTAGGGCTGAAAAGGAGGGTTTAACAGGTTCATTAGGTTCATACCAGGAGGGTTTACCAGGTTCATTAGGTTCATACCAAGAGGGTTGAACAGGTTCAGTAGGTTCATACCAGGGGCGTTTAACAGGTTCAGTAGGTTCATACCAGGAGGGTTTACCAGGTTCAGTAGGTTCATACCAGGAGGGTTTAACAGGTTCAGTAGGTTCATAACAGGAGGGTTTAACAGGTTCAGTAGGTTCAAACCAGGAGGGTTTAACAGTTTCAGTAGGGCTGAACAGGAGGGGTTAACAGGTTCAGTAGGTAGTGTACACGTACATTACATAACAACCTTCTATTTAACATCCAAAGGCACCATGACTTGAGACAATCCTTTCCGGATATGTGCAATGCCTTTAACTTCCCACAGATGGTTTGGGGTAGAGGTTCTTCGATAACGAGGACAGAGGCTGCTGAAGTGTGTTTAACGATGACAGGAGGTCCAGGGAGGCCAGGTGAAACTGATCCTCTGGAGGAAATGTATATTTCAGGCTGCTGAGAGCTCCTTCTGTCTCGAGTAGGCAGTGTACCTTCATCCATTCATTCATCTCTCTCTCTCTCTCTCCCTCCCTCCATCCATCTCTCTCACTCCCTCCATCATCCCTCCCTCCCTACCTCTCTCTCTCCCTCTGTCCCATCATCCCTCCCGCCCTACCTCTCTCTCCCTCTCTCCATCATCCTTCCCTCCCTCCATCCATCTCTCTCCCCCCTACTACCTCTCTCTCCCTACCTCTCTCCCTCCCTCCCTTCATCCATCCCACTTCTTCTCAATCCCTCTTTCCATCTCTCTCCTTCCCTACCCCTCTCTCCCTCCCACCCCCCTCCCTCCCTCTTTCCATCTCCCTCTCTCTCTCTCCCTCCCTCCATCCATCCATCCCTCTTTCCATCTCCCTCTCCCTCCCTCCATCCCTCTTTCCATCTCCCTCTCCCTCCCTAAAAAGTAGAACTACCTACTCTGTTCTCTTCTTTGAAGCAGAACAGTGGATGCCCTACTTTGAAGGTAAGCCCACACACTTCTGCATCCAAGGAAAATGCACACACACACACACACACACACACACTGCGTACAAACATTACACTTTGGGTAAAAGCCAACTTTTATTCCTCTGTGTGAGAGCAGCTCTCCTAGAGCCCTTCATCCCAGCATGCTCTGCTGCATTGACGTCCTATCAAACACCAGAGGATCAATGATGTTTACCCTGCTGCTTTACTGACAGTCCTGACCGCACTGACAGTCCTGATCGCACTGACAGTCCTGACCACAGTCCTGATCACACTGACAGTCCTGACCACAGTCCTGATCACACTGACAGTCCTGATCACACTGACAGTCCTGACCCTACTGACAGTCCTGACCCTATTGACAGTCCTGACCACACTGACAGTCCTGACCACACTGACAGTCCTGACCCTATTGACAGTCCTGACCCTACTGACAGTCCTGATCACAGTCCTGACCACACTGACAGTCCTGACAGTCCTGATCACACTGACAATGTATACTGTGATGGTCTGTTAAACCAGGCTATACTGTGATGGTCTGTTAAACCAGGCTATACTGTGATGGTCTGTTAAACCAGGCTATACTGTGATGGTCTGTTAAACCAGGCTAGACTGTGATGGTCTGTTAAACCAGGCTATACTGTGATGGTCTAGTTAAACCAGGCTATACTGTGATGGTCTGTTAAACCAGGCTATACTGTGATGGTCTGTTAAACCAGGCTATACTGTGATGGTCTAGTTAAACCAGGCTATACTGTGATGGTCTGTTAAACCAGGCTATACTGTGATGGTCTTGTTCAACTATAGTTGCTGTAACAGTACAGTCGTGGCCAAAAGTTTTGAGAATGACACAAATATTAATTTCCACAAAGTTTGCTGCTTCAGTGTCTTTAGATATTTTTGTCAGATGTTACTATGGAATACTGAAGTATAATTACTAGCATGTCATAAGTGTCAAAAGGCTTTTTATTGACAATTACATGAAGTTGATGCAGAGTCATTATTTGCAGTGTTCACCCTTCTTTTTCAAGACCTCTGCAATCCGCCCTGGCATGCTGTCAATGAACTTCTGGGCCACATCCTGACTGATGGCAGCCCATTCTTGCATAATCAATGCTTGGAGTTTGTCAGAATTTGTGGGGTTTTGTTTGTCCACCCGCCTCTTGAGGATTGACCACAAGTTCTCAATGGGATTAAGGTCTGGGGAGTTTCCTGGCCATGGACCCAAAATATTGATGTTTTGTTCCTCGAGCCACTTAGTTATCACTTTTGCCTTATGACAAGGTGCTCCATCATGCTGGAAAAGGCATTGTTAATCACCAAACTGTTCCTGGATGGTTGGGAGAAGTTGCTCTCGGAGAATGTGTTGGTACCATTCTTTATTCATGGCTGTGTTCTTAGGCAAAATTGTGAGTGAGCCCATTCCCTTGGCTGAGAAGCAACCCCACACATGAATGGTCTCAGGATGCTTTACTGTTGGCATGACACAGGACTGATGGTAGCGCTCACCTTGTCTTCTCCGGACAAGCTTCTTTCCGGATGCCCCAAACAATCGGAAAGGGGATTCATCAGAGAAAACGACTTTACCCCAGTCCTCAGCAGTCCAATCCCTGTACCTTTTACAGAATATCAGTCTGTCCGTGATGTTTTTCCTGGAGAGAAGTGGCTTCTTTGCTGCCCTTCTTGACACCAGGCCATCTCCAAAAGTCTTTGCCTCACTGTGCGTGCCGATGCACTCACACCTTCCTGCTGCCATTCCTGAGCAAGCTCTGTACTGGGGGTGCCCCGATTTCGCAGCTGAATCAACTTTAAGAGACGGTCCTGGCGCTTGCTGGACTTTCTTGGGCGCCCTGAAGCCTTCTTCACAACAATTGAACCGCTCTCTTTGAAGTTCTTGATGATCCGATAAATGGTTGATTTAGGTGCAATCTTACTGGCAACAATATCCTTGCCTGTGAAGCCCTTTTTGTGCAAAGCAATGATGACAGCACGTGTTTCCTTGCAGGTAACCATGGTTGACAGAGGAAGAACAATGATTCCAAGCACCACCCTCTTTTTGAAGCTTCCAGTCTGTTATTCGAACTCAATCAGCATGACAGAGTGATCTCCAGCCTTGTCCTCGTCAACACTCACACCTGTGTTAACGAGAGAATCACTGACATGATGTCAGCTGGTCCTTTTGTGGCAGGCCTAAAATGCAGTGGAAATGTTTTTTGGGGATTCAGTTCAATTGCATGGCAAACAGTGACTTTGCAATTAATTGCAATTCATCTGATCACTCTTCAAAACATTCTGGAGTATATGCAAATTGCCATCATACAAACTGAGGCAGCAAACTTTGTGAAAATTAATATTTGTGTCATTCTCAAAACTTTTGGCCACGACTGTAGATCAGTTGGACAGCAGGTAACAGTCTATAGATACACAGAGGATTATAAATTATATGGTAAAGGATATTTCAAGGACTAGCGTCTGTCATCATAGATGAAGGATATCTCCTAGTCAACCACGTACCTGGGCTACTCCTCCCCCCAACGTCTGTCATCATAGATGAAGGATATCTCCTAGTCAACCACGTACCTGGGCTGCTCCTCCCCCCAACGTCTGTCATCATAGATGAAGGATATCTCCTAGTCAACCACGTACCTGGGCTGCTCCTCCCCCCAACGTCTGTCATCATAGATGAAGGATATCTCCCAGTCAACCACGTACCTGGGCTGCTCCTCCCCCCAACGTCTGTCATCATAGATGAAGGATATCTCCTAGTCAACCACGTACCTGCGCTGCTCCTCCCCATGTTCTCCCGACGGCACTGTCAGACATTCATCCATGTGACCATGGAGCAGCCTCAGCACGTCCCCACCGATCATGAACCCTGCAGGTGGAGAGAGGACTGGTTAGCCTGTCTCTGGACCAGACAGCGGGAAGCCTCTGTCCCAGACATGACATTAGATAAGATCAATGTGCAGGGTGTTGTGGTAGAATCAGAATTCTTGAGGTAACATTGATAAATAAGATGTTTTATCAATTTTTATAAGTATGCTTATGTGGGAAAAATGACTTGGGGCCCAGAGAGAGGAGAGGTCAGGTTAGTCTTATCTGTGAATGTGTCTGTAACTATTCCTAAACCATATGAAGGGATTGTGTGATTAATGGGGAACCAGTTAGTTGGCTCCACAATGTCTGTGTGCCAGTCACTCCTCTCCGTGAGCTTGTCCAGGAGGGGTTGTATTTGATATGGGAGTATCTAGAATTGACAATTGATATATGCCATTGGATGAGGTAATGTTTTGGTCCCAAGTGGTACCAAGAACGAGATAAGTACTTCGTTTCGGAGACCAACTGAACAATAATTCATAGCTAATGCTATCTAGCTATGGTATACTCCTTTTTCAAGTAAAAGTTTTTTGGTGAAATGTTCCTAAGATCTGTTATTTGTCATGTGAGTTGAGATGGGCGTGTCTTGGCTATAAATGATACTAAGAACTGTTTTGTAAGCACTCTCAGAGAATTCATTTATAGACACTGAATTGATCTGAGAGTCACAGGGTTGTGATGGAGCTCATATAATTAAAGATGGACTTCATGATAACTCTGACTTGTGTGTGGTTTGCTCTCTCATGATTTTGGTAAATACAGGGAATTTCCACGACAAGGGACATCAGCGAGCAGTGATGAATTTGTGTGGTTTCTATGATTTTGTTGTTTATTTCTTTTTTTGCCTTTTGTATTTGATGTGTTTATCTTTCATTTGTAGAAGAGATCTTGGTCTCCACATGACACCATGTCAAAATAAAGGTTCAGTCAAGTAACTAAATAAAATACCTTTCTAGGGAGTTTTTCCACCGTGCTTCTACAGCTGCATTGCTTGCTGTTTGGGCCACCCCTCATAGCCTGGTTCCTCTCTAGGTTTCTTCCTAGGTTTTGGCCTTTCTAGGGAGTTTTTCCTAGCCACCGTGCTTCTACACCTGCATTGCTTGCTGTTTGGGTATTTAGGCTGGGTTTCTGTACAGCACTTTGAGATATCAGCTGATGTACGAAGGGCTTTATAAATACATTTGATTTGTTTGGGGTTTTAGGCTGGGTTTCTGTACAGCACTTTGAGATATCAGCTGATGTAAGAAGGGCTTTGTAAATACATTTGATTTGATGACATCGTAGTTCACTGTTATAAGCCCTTGTATGAATCATCCGTTGGAGGGAGGATGTCAATCCAGTTGGTTGTCTTGTCAGTTCATCTTTTCTCAGGGGCTTTGGATACAATGTCCCCCTGTTTGTTTTTATGATCCCCTATTAGCTTTTACAGTAGCATCATTCCTGTTTATATGACCCCCATTAGCTTTTACAGTAGAACCACTCCTGTTTATATGACCCCTATTAGCTTTTACAGTAGCATCATTCCTGTTTATATGACCTCCATTAGCTTTTACAGTAGAACCACTCCTGTTTATATGACCCCTATTAGCTTTTACAGTAGAACCACTCCTGTTTATATGACCCCATTAGCTTTTACAGTAGAACCACTCCTGTTTATATGACCCCTATTAGCTTTTACAGTAGAACCACTCCTGTTTATATGACCCCTATTAGCTTTTACAGTAGAACCACTCCTGTTTATATGACCCCTATTAGCTTTTACAGTAGAACCACTCCTATTTATATGACCCCATTAGCTTTTACAGTAGAACCACTCCTGTTTATATGACCCCAGTAGCTTTTACAGTAGAACCACTCCTGTTTATATGACCCCATTAGCTTTTACAGTAGAACCACTCCTGTTTATATGACCCCACTAGCTATTATAGTAGCATCATGTTTGTTTAGGCTCTTTATGGGTGTCAGTCCAGGGCACCCCTCCATTAATCCTGGAGAAGTCTCCATCTGGGGCAGAGACAGACACCTACCTTGGAACAGTGTGTGTTAGTGTCTGTGACCCACCTTGGGCCACCTCGCTGCCAGAGCAGACAGTAGCCACGCTCCAGAGGGTCTGCTGGAAGGCTGCGTCCACGTGCAGGCTGTCGTTACCGTACGACAGGTGCTGCAGGGAGAAGGAGGGAAAAAACACTGCTGAGTGGTATGGCAGGAGGGTTAGGGTGGAGTGGTAAAACAGGAGGGTTAGGGTGGAGTGGTATAACAGGAGGGTTAGGGTGGAGTGGTATGACAGGAGGGTTAGGGTGGAGTGGTATAACAGGAGGGTTAGGGTGGAGTGGTATGATAGGAGGGTTAGGGTGGAGTGGTATAACAGGAGGGTTAGGGTGGAGTGGTATAACAGGAGGGTTAGGGTGGAGTGGTATGATAGGAGGGTTAGGGTGGAGTGGTATAACAGGAGGGTTAGGGTGGAGTGGTATAACAGGGGGGTTAGGGTGGAGTGGTATGATAGGAGGGTTAGGGTGGAGTGGTATAACAGGAGGGTTAGGGTGGAGTGGTATGACAGGAGGGTTAGGGTGGAGTGGTATGACAGGAGGGTTAGGGTGGAGTGGTATGATAGGAGGGTTAGGGTGGAGTGGTATAACAGGAGGGTTAGGGTGGAGTGGTATGATAGGAGGGTTAGGGTGGAGTGGTATGATAGGAGGGTTAGGGTGGAGTGGTATGATAGGAGGGTTAGGGTGGAGTGGTATGACAGGAGGATTAGGGTGGAGTGGTATGATAGGAGGCTCAGGGTGAAGTGGTATGATAGGAGGGTTAGGGGGAGTGGTATGATAGGAGGGCTAGGGAGGAGTGGTATGATAGGAGGGTTAGGGTGGAGTGGTATGATAGGAGGGTTAGGGTGGAGTGGAGTGGTATGACAGGGGGGTTAGGGTGGAGTGGTATGACAGGAGGGTTAGGGTGGAGTGGTATAACAGGAGGGTTAGGGTGGAGTGGTATGACAGGAGGGTTAGGGTGGAGTGGTATAACAGGAGGGTTAGTGTGGAGTGGTATGACAGGAGGGTTAGGGTGGAGTGGTATGACAGGAGGGTTAGAGTGGAGTGGTATGGCAGGATGGTTAGGGTTAGGGTGGAGTGGTATGACAGGAGGGTTAGAGTGGAGTGGTATGACAGGAGGGTTAGGGTGGAGTGGTATGGCAGCAGGGTTAGGGTGGAGTGGTATGATAGGAGGGTTAGGGTTAGGGTGGAGTGGTATGACAGGAGGGTTAGGGTGGAGTGGTATGACAGGAGGGTTAGGGTGGAGAGGTATGACAGGAGGGTTAGGGTGGAGAGGTATGGCAGGAGGGTTAGGGTGGAGTGGTATGGCAGGAGGGTTAGGGTGGAGTGGTATGATAGGAGGGTTAGGGTGGAGTGGTATGATAGGAGGGTTAGGGTGGAGTGGTATGACAGGAGGGTTAGGGTGGAGTGGTATGATAGGAGGCTTAGGGTGAAGTGGTATGATAGGAGGGTTAGGGGGGAGTGGTATTATAGGAGGGTTAGGGTGGAGTGGTATGACAGGAGGGTTAGGGTGGAGTGGTATGATAGGAGGGTTAGGGTGGAGTGGTATGACAGGAGGGTTAGGGTGGAGAGGTATGGCAGGAGGGTTAGGGTGGAGTGGTATGATAGGAGGGTTAGGGTGGAGTGGTATGATAGGAGGGTTAGGGTGGAGTGGTATGATAGGAGGGTTAGGGTGGAGTGGTATGACAGGAGGGTTAGGGTGGAGTGGTATGATAGGAGGCTCAGGGTGAAGTGGTATGATAGGAGGGTTAGGGGGAGTGGTATGATAGGAGGGTTAGGGTGGAGTGGTATGATAGGAGGGTTAGGGTGGAGTGGAGTGGTATGACAGGAGGGTTAGGGTGGAGTGGTATGACAGGAGGGTTAGGGTGGAGTGGTATGATAGGAGGGTTAGGGTGGAGTGGTATGACAGGAGGGTTAGGGTGGAGTGGTATGATAGGAGGGTTAGGGTGGAGTGGTATGTTAGGAGGGTTTGGGTGGATTGGTATGTTAGGAGGGTTAGGGTGGAGTGTTATGATAGGAGGGTTAGGGTGGAGTGGTATGATAGGAGGGTTAGGGTGGTGTAGATCCTGGGTACTATATTAAATGTACTGTTTACTGGTGGAGTGGACCTGTGTACCAGACAGTTGATTTTTGCTCCTGTTTTGGGTTTGTTGAGTTCTGGTTCCAAACGGGACTGACAAGGAGAATCTAATAGCCTGTCCAGATGACAAGAACATTTCTGTGTAATACACTGGTCCACTCTATAGACAGATCACACCTGCTCCGTGTTGCCTTCTCACACTCGCCAGATTGAACTGAGACAAACCAAGGTGAACTGAGCTAGCATGATCTGTCATAGTTGCTAAAAGGACTAAGCAAAAATGAAATCTCCAAGGCAACACGGTTTGGTTGTTGTCAGTGTGACAGTGTGAAAAGGGTATCAGAGACTCACCAGGTACCGTTCTGATGACACGCTAACTAGGATGAGGTCATCTCCGACTCGGACCTTCTCTCCCTCTGACCTCTGCTTGGAGGCAGGGTGGATGGTCCACCAACAAGCTTCTCCTGTCAGAGACGAGACAGGAGGATATGGCTGAGACTATGGTGGCATCACAGTAACCTTCTCTGACCTCTGACCTCTGCTTGGAGGCAGGGTGGACATGCTTCTCCTGACAGAGACGAGACAGGAGGATATGGCTGAGACTATGGTGGCATCACAGTAACCTTCTCTGACCTCTGACCTCTGCTTGGAGGCAGGGTGGACATGCTTCTCCTGTCAGAGACGAGACAGGAGGATATGGCTGAGACTATGGTGGCATCACAGTAACTTTATCTGACCTCTGACCTCTGCTTGGAGGCAGGGTGGACATGCTTCTCCTGTCAGAGACGAGACAGGGGGATATGGCTGAGACTATCTCTCTCTGAGCCTCTGTCTCTCTCTCTCTGAGCCTCTGTCTCTCTGTCTCTGAGCCTCTGGCTCTCTGTCTCTGAGCATCTGTCTCACTGTCTCTGAGCCTCTGTCTCACTGTCTCTGAGCCTCTGTCTCACTGTCTCCGAGTCTCTCTTTCTCTGAGCCTCTCTCTCTCTCTCATTTTCTCTATCTCTCTCTCTCTCTGAGCCTCTCTCTCCCTATCTATATACAGTGCATTCGGAAAGTATTCAGACCCCTTGACTTTCTCCACATTTTGTTACGTTACAGCCTTATTCTCAAAATGATTTTTAAAAAATCCTCAATCTACACACAATACATCATAATTACAAAGCAAAAACTGTTTTTTAGAAATGGTATGTATAATTTTTTTTTCACATAAATACCTTATTTACATAAGTATTCAGACCCTTTGCTATGAGACTTAAAATTGAGCTCAAATGCATCCTGTGTCTACAACTTGATTGGAGTCCACCTGTGATAAATTCAATTGATTGGATATGATTTGGAAAGGCACACACCTGTCTATAAAACGTCCCACAGTTGACAGTGAATGTCAGAGCAAAAACCAAGCCATGAGGTCGAAGGAATTGTCCGTAGAGCTCCGAGATATGATTGTGTCGAGGCACAGATCTGGGGAAGGGTACCAAAAAATGTCTGCAGCATTTGAAAGTCCCCAAAAACACATTCTTAAATGGAAGAAGTTAGGAACCGCCAAGACTCTTCCTAGATCTGTCCGCCCGGCTAAACTGAGCAATCGGGGGAGAAGGGCCTTAACCAGAGAGGTGACCAAGAACCCAATGGTCACTCTGACAGAGCTCCAGAGATCCTCTGTGGAGATGGGAGAAACTTCCAGAAGGACAACCATTTCTGCAGCACTCCACCAATCAGACCTTTATGGTAGAGTGGCCAGACGGAAGCCACTCCTCAGTAAAAGGAACATGACAGCCTGCTTGGAGTTTGCCAAAAAGCATCTAAAAGACTCTCAGACCATGAGAAACAAGTGTCTCTGGTCTGATGAAACCAAGATTGAACTCTTTGGACTGAATGCCAAGCGTCACGTCTGCAGGAAACTTGGCACGGTGGTAGAAGCATCATGCTGTGGGACTGTTTTTCCGTGGCAGGGAGACTAGTCAGGATTGAGGGAAAGATGAACGGAGCAAAGTACAGAGAGGTCCTTGATGAAAACCTGCTCCAGAGCACTCAGGACCTCAGACTGGGGGGTAGGTTCCCCTTCCAACAGGACAACACAGGAGTGGTTTTGGGACAAGTCTTTGAATGTCCTTGAGTGGCCCGGCCAAGAGCCTGGACTTGAACCAGATCAAACACTTCTTGATAGACCTGGAAATAGCTGTGCAGCGACGCTCTGCATCCAAGCTGACAGAGGTTGAGAGGATCTGCAGAGAAGAATGGGAGAAACTCCCCAAATACAGGTGTGCCAAGCTTGTAGCGTCCTACCCAAGAAGACTCTAGGCTGTAATCACTGCCAAAGGTGATTCAACAAAGTACTCAGTAAAGGGTCTGAATACTTATTTAAATGTGATATTTCAGGGGGTTTTATTATAAACTTACACACATTTTTAAAACCTGTTTTTGCTCCGTAATTACGGGGTATTGTGTGTAGATTGAGTTTATGAGATCGTTCATGTAGCAGCCAGGTTGTTGCAGGACAGACAGGAACCTAGTAACCACGGGCAGCACCACTGAGGGCCTGGAGTCTAGTAACCTTCAGCAGCAACACTGAGGGTCTGGAGTCTAGTAACCTCCAGCAGGGTCTGGAGTCTAGTAACCTCCAGCAGCACCACTGAGGGTCTAGAGTCTAGTAACCTCCAGCAGGGTCTGGAGTCTAGTAACCTCCAGCAGGGTCTGGAGTCTAGTAACCTCCAGCAATGTCTGGGGTCTAGTAACCTCCAGCAGCACCACTGAGGGTCTAGAGTCTAGTAACCTCCAGCAGGGTCTGGAGTCTAGTAACCTCCAGCAGGGTCTGGGGTCTAGTAACCTCCAGCAGGGTCTGGGTTCTAGTAACCTCCAGCAGGGTCTGGAGTCTAGTAACCTCCAGCGGAGCCTGGAGTCTAGGAACCTCCAGCGGGCCCTGGAGTCTAGTAACCTCCAGCAGGGTCTGGGTTCTAGTAACCTCCAGCAGGGTCTGGGTTCTAGTAACCTCCAGCAGGGTCTGGGGTCTAGTAACCTCCAGCAGGGTCTGGGTTCTAGTAACCTCCAGCAGGGTCTGGGTTCTAGTAACCTCCAGCAGGGTCTGGGTTCTAGTAACCTCCAGCAGGGTCTGGAGTCTAGTAACCTCCAGCGGGGCCTGGAGTCTAGTAACCTCTAGCAGGGTCTGGAGTCTAGTAACCTCTAGCAGGGTCTGGAGTCTAGTAACCTCCAGCAGCACCACTGAGGGTCTGGAGTCCAGTAACCTCCAGCAGCAACACTGAGGGCCTGGGGTCTAGTAACCTCAAGCAGGGTCTGGGGTCTAGTAACCTCCAGCAGGGCCTGGGGTCTAGTAACCTCCAGCAGGGTCTGGGGTCTAGTATCCTCCAGAATGGGTCTGGGGTCTAGTAACCTCCAGCAGGGCCTGGGGTCTAGTAACCTCCAGCAGGGCCTGGGGTCTAGTAACCTCCAGCAGGGTCTGGGGTCTAGTAACCTCCAGCAGGGCCTGGGGTCTAGTAACCTCCAGCAGGGTCTGGGGTCTAGAAACCTCCAGAATGGGTCTGGGGTCTAGTAACCTCCAGCAGGGTCTGGGGTCTAGTAACCTCCAGCAGGGTCTGGGGTCTAGTAACCTCCAGCAGGGCCTGGGGTCTAGTAACCTCCAGCAGGGCCTGGGGTCTAGTAACCTCCAGCAGGGCCTGGGGTCTAGTAACCTCCAGCAGGGCCTGGGGTCTAGTAACCTCCAGCAGGGTCTGGGGTCTAGTAACCTCCAGCAGGGTCTGGGGTCTAGTAACCTCCAGCAGGGTCTGGGGTCTAGTAACCTCCAGCAGGGCCTGGGGTCTAGTAACCTCCAGCAGGGTCTGGGGTCTAGTAACCACAGTCAGCATGGTACACACACCGACACACAACATAGTAAACGTCCACACCCACACAGCATCACAACAGTCTTACTATGGGAACTCATAAAACCCAGCATCAGAAACATCTCTCTCTCTCTGAAGCTTGCATGGCAACATAACACTACAACGTGGCTTGGTAATGTTGTCTCATCTGACTGTACTAGCTATACTATGGCTGTTGGGAAAGAAGAAGAGAAAGATACCTACCTGTTGTGTCTTCCTGCAGTCCAACATCAAACGCCAGTTTGTCGGTTGAGGATCGGGAGGTACCGAGGCAACAGAGGTACTAGACAGAGAAACAAAAGAAGCCAATTATTCCTCAACACAACCAGACACAACATGGTAGAAACCAGTCTCCTATTGCCTTGTCTGACTGGCTCAGCAACTCGTGTGTCACTAGAAAATACAGACAAGAATACAACAAAGATGAAGACAACAACAACAAAGATGATGACAACCACAACACAGATGACAACCACAACAAAGATGATGACAACTACAACAAAGATGATGACAACAACAACACAGATGACAACCACAACAAAGATGATGACAACCACAACAAAGATGATGACAACCACAACACAGATGATGACAACCACAACTGACTGACATCACAGAGCACAAACCGGGAATGGAAGATTGTGACACTGATTCAAGTACATGTTATTTCCTGTATTTGGGTCTCCGGACACACTGCAAAGGGACTCACCATGCCGCTGTAGGAGTGTCGTAGCAGAACAGCGTGTCCGTACAGTAAGGTGCGGTGACCCCCTCCCTGGGCCGTCTACAGGACAGAGACAGAGAGACAAGAGACACATTCAGGAACTAGTTTACACGTACAATACTGTTACAATACAGGACTAAGATCTAATCATACTACACCGGCTCTGACACTTGTCAGGGCTTGCAAACTATCATGAGTTACAAAGGGAAACCCAGCCGAGAGTTGCCCAGTGAGACGAGCCCACCAGACGAGCTAAATGCCTTCTATGCTCGCTTCGAGGCAAGCAATACTGAAACATGCGTGAGAGCACCAGCTGTTCTGGACGACTGCGTGATCACACTCTCCGTAGCCAATGTGAGCGAGACCTTTAAACTGGTTAACATTCACAAGGCTGCAGGACCAGACAGATTACCAGGACTCGTACTCAGAGCACCAGCTGGCACGTGTCTTCACTGACATTTTCAACCTCTCCCTGACCCAGTCTGTAATACCGACATGTTTCAGGCAGACCACCATAGTCCCCGTGCCCAAGAATGCAGGTAACCTGTCTAAATGACTATTGCACTCACATCTGTAGCCAAATATTTTGAAAGGCTGGTCGTGGCTCACATCAACACCATCATCCCAGACAACCTGGACCCCACTCCAATTCACATACTGCCAAAACAGATCCACAGATGACGCAATTTCTATTGCTCTCCACACTACAGCTCAGCGTTCATATACTACATCTCAGCGTTTAACACAATATAGTGCCCTCCAAGCTCATCACTAAGCTGAGGATCATGGGAATGAAACACCTCCCTCTTCAACTGGATCCTGGACTTCCTGACGGGCCGCCACCAGGTGGTGAGGGTAGGCAACAACACGTCCGCTATGCTGACTCTCAACACAGGGGTCCCTCAGGGGTGCGTGCTCAGTCCCCTCCTGTACTTCCTGTTCACCCACGACTGCGTGGCCGCGCACGACTCCAACAACATCATCAAGTTTGCCGATGACACGATGGTGGTGACCTGATCACCACCGACGATGAGACAGTCTATAGGGAGGAGGTAAGAGACCTGGCAGTGTGGTGCCATGGTCAGGGAAGTGACCAAGAACCCGATGGTCACTCTGAAGGAGCCCCAGAGTTCCTCTACGGATATGGGAGATTCTTCCTGAAGGACAACCATCTCTGCAGCAGTGTGTTGCCAGGACAACCACTCCCTTAATGTCAGCCAGACAAAGGAGCTGATCGCGGTCTCCAAAGAACACGCCCTCATTCACATCGACTGCAGTGGAGCTTCAAGTTCCTCTGTCCACATGGCTAAGGACCAACCATGGTCCAAACACACCAACACAGTCGTGACGAGGGCACGACAACGCCTCTTCCCCCTCAGGACGCTGAAACAGC